>NW_027459265.1:0-283896 GCF_050624435.1 Tenrec ecaudatus
CTTGCAGGCAGCCCGGCGACAGGGTCCCACCACGCGGCCAGGGCTCCCAAAGAATCGGAACGAATGCATTCAGTGACGGTTACTGTTCATACTTCACCATTAAAAATCACATCGTCAGTATGTTAATGAGAGTTCACCCAACATCAATAACAATCCCCATATTGATGCCCTGGGGGATTCAAAGTAAGCAGAGGGTAACTCTGAACAGTGTCAGGTATGAAATAGGCATTCTGTCATATGACTCTGATGACGTGAGTTATTGGTAATTATACCGCTATGCTCTAAATAAGGGAACTAAGGAACCTTCTTTAGAAGAACAATTCCATTGTGATCACCAGTGTCGATGACACTGGAGGCAGAAACCTTTACCCACCGCAGTCGTCCCCAAAGTGTGGCCGTTGGGGGCAACGACAACTGGTATTTCCACATGCCTCCATGTCCCGTCCCATCTACTGATCCAGGAAGTCTAGGAGTGGGGGGCGGCGCAGAATCAAGCAAGTCCTGGTAATTCTGAGATGACTTCACGTTTAAGGAACATTGGCTATGGGCATAACGTTGTTGCACATACTCATTGCAGGGAGTACTGGAGTTTGACTGTTGTTTTCTCAAACGATTTTTAAGTAAGCATATATTATTGCCACGTGATTATTTTATATACCATCACAGAATTGACTAAGACAACGTGGCAGGCTGAGGATGGAACTTGAGCTACACCACTTACGATGGTATAATCTTGGCAAATGACGTAATCCTTGTGGGCTTTTAATTTAGTAATCTGCAAAATGACATAAAATGATGAGATCTTGCACAGTCATTTCTATAAACAACTGATTGGAATAAACACTACAAAATCAAAACCTAGAGAGTAACGTTTATAAATCAAAAGAACACATGAATACATATGAGCCAAAATTCACTGCCTTCAGTCAACACATGCATGGGCCAACAATCTTTTGATGAATCTTCATCTTTTCTCTGCCAAAGCAGTTTTCAACATTAAACCCACTGCCGTTTAGTCGACCGTAGCTTCTCACAACACTATTTCGGGTTTCTGAGTCTGTCACTTTTGTGGGGGCAGGTCGCCTTACCTTTCTGCCGTGAAGTGGCCAGTAGGTTTGAAATGCCAACCTTGCAGTTGGAAACCCAATACCAGAGTCTTGGACTAGAGTCAGCATCTACTCTAGTTCTCTTTGCTTTTAAACTGTAACACCTCTTTTCCCTAATTACCCAATGGACAGGGAGCTGGTGATGCACTGGACTGCTAAGTGAAAGGTCCAGTTTCCAAAAGCACCGGGAAGCGAGGCCTAGTGCTGCCCTTGAGAAACTAAGCCACTGGAAACCTCCTGGACCACAACTCTACTCTCACACCTCTAAGGTCCTCATGAGGTGAAATAGAGTCGACTCAATTGGATAATTACAAGCTACCAGGTACTATGCTGTTTCAGAGTACTTTTTACAAATAGAGTGAAGATACCAGTCATCAATTTCTGGGATAGGTGATCTATATTACTCTCCGTTAATTCTTTATATTTAATAGGCTTCAGGTTTTAAACTGTGCCTTTTAAAATTATTTTTAAAATAATACATTAGTACAAAATTAAAAGTCTGTGTTTTAGACAGGCATTTAATTTCAGGTTAAATTTATTATTCATCGAAAACCACATATTATCATATTGTGATTTCTATGTGGTTAATTGTACATCCCAATAGCATTCTAATTCAGAGATTTTACATTATAATGCATCTGCTGTAATAATGTTTCCCTATATTTTACCCAGCAATACTTAGGGCTATTATTTCTTGTTAATTTGCACGAACCAGTGAAAGAAACCAATTATTGTACCTTTTGTTATGCTTTTTGTACATATAAAAATGGATATCGTCTTTTCTATGCCTTTAACATTTATTTTAGAGTGAAATTTTCAGGGCTCACCAGCTCCTCTCATAGCTCATGTTTTCAAGATCTTTTTATCATTTGTATTGTTCTCCACTGTGTGCTTGGCACTCTGTCTCGTTTCTGAAATGTGGCATTCTGCTGAACTTCATGTCCAAATCAGAGCCTAACCAGACCTGGATGTAACACAATCCATTTTCATGCATGGCATCGCCATTACAATTCCACACACTGTAACATTTGAATATTTTAACACGGATAAGAATGCTGGCTCATTCAATTTATCATCCACTGTACATCTTAAATTTTTCTCTCACATTTTCTCTCATTGCACTTTTGGGTGTCATTAGCCTCTCCTGAACTACTTTTTTTTTTTTTTCTGACACCATCAATTTTCTGGAGTTTCATACCAGGGATTATACACCTGTCCCAATATATCCAGATTATGCTTCTTTGTAATGTAATGTCCACTCCACTGTCATGCAATTAATTTCAACACATAATAAGCCTATAGGACAGAGTAGAACTTCCCGGTAAGACTTTCTTGTTTGTAATTGTTGTGGAAGTATATCAGCAAGTCTTTCTCCTACAGAGACCCTGACCCTGACCCTGAACCTAACCCTAACTACCCACTTCTCAGTTATTAGTAGAAAATATACCTGTATAGTATTCCTAGCTTTTATGATTATGCTTTTTTACTTGTTACTTAAAAAAATAGAATTAAACAAGAAAAAATAGAGCTGACTGATGTTTTGCTTCAGGTTCATTTAAAAAGAAACTATGCCATCCCCTTCATTGATTCAATTTAAGAAAGTTGAACTCAGCATCAGCAACCAGATTCTAGTATTGCTTTACTATTAAGCTGTCATCTGAAAAACACAGATTAAACCTCTGATCTTCACTCTGAGGTGGCTCAGTGGCGCCAGTGCCCTCACTGCAGGAGGTTACCTGTATATGCTGAGATCTGTCATCTGGTCGGTTGAGCAAATCTTAGTAAACACAGTTAGTTCCACTTAGCAGGTTTACTTGCCGACTTGCAAAAGCAAGCGATGCAAGAAGATATAAAAGTGATGAAGGAAATGACAAAATCACCTTCATGCATTGGGTCCAAATTTAATTATTTCATTATGAATAAATGACAGAGTTATCAAAACTGAAATGAACTGACATATCAGAAGTGATGGTTTTTCACGTTCCCAACTGAGAAATCACCAGGATTATCCAGCTAAATGTCAACTCAGGTGTATTCCACCTGCAGCCCCCAACCACCTACCTCTACCACCCCCTAGTCACGCTCATGCGTCAGAGAGCAAGTCCTCTAAAGAAGGAAGGCATTTTACACCTTGTCTCTTGCTTAGTACTTGCTTTACTCATGTAGGAAAATTCTTTACTTGGAGCACTGCCTCTCTTTTTAATTTGAACTTCACTTTTTTCTTTGCTTTCCCACCTGGCACTAAGAGGTGCTCAGTACAATATTATAAAACAGTACATTAAGAACCTGTATCTTTAAATGTAGGAAATGGTAATAGACTTAATAGTTTTCATAGAAACAGTGAAAGCAATGGTACAAGCCCAATTTTTGGTTTAAGGTAAAACTATATGATAATGTGAGTATATTCATTGAAGGGTCAAAAAGTAACCAACTCACAAGTTTTTTATAAGCTTAAAATTATATCAAGAATCTTTTTAAAAAATGAAAGTTTAAACTACAACTATCAACTCTAATAAAAGGCATGTATTGATTTTAAGTAGCTCTACATTTTATTTTTATAACCTAGTAATATGTAGTTGAATTGAAGGGCATGATAAGAAATACGGAGGAAAAAACTTCATTTAACATGTTCAGGTCAAATATAATAGTTTCCAGAGACTTAGCAAAAGGATTATCACTAGGAAAATATTTTTTAAATGAAGATTTTTTTTTTAGTTCTTCAGAAGACTGATGAAGCATTTAATCACTGTCATCAATTATATGATGGATCAATTGAGAGATATAATGATAAAATATTTTCCCTCATAGCTTAGTACAAGGCTCAAAATGATTAACTTAACTTAAAGGGCAAACAGAAAAATGCTAGGGGATATGAAATATTATGACAAATTACTAAATATTGCAGTGAAATATTTCCCTCAGCAACCTTTAAAACAGGATAGTTACCCTTTGAACTGGAGCCATTTAGATACTAAATTTAAACATAACTAACTCCTGACAAGGAAAATGCCAGTTTGTTCCATAGCAGCTTATAGAGACTCTGCTGTTCTCTGTGCTCATCTGGAACGAGACCTTGCCTCTGCTGTCCATGATGGTCATCCCTGACTCACCTATGAGGCACAGGCGTCATCTCGATAAAGTCCTCTGACTCCCTATCCTGCCCTTCCCTTCTGACATTAATAAACACAGAGGCCAATGACTGGAGTGGGGCATGCGTTTGTAGTTCAATGTATGAAAAAAAGGAGTATGAAAATCTTTACAAATATGCTTACAGAAAGTTTAAACACTATAGTAAGAAGATAAATGGATTTTTCTTTTATGCTTAATATTTCTTTCATTAATATTCAATTTTTTCTGAAAACAATTACATTAAATTACTTTAACCACATATTATGCACTAGTGACCTGTTGGATTGTGAAATTTTCAGATAAGATACAAGTTCAAGGTCGCTGCCAGGGATCACTGAAAGAATAAAGATCTCCTTTCCATTTGTATTTTTTAATATTCATGTTTGTTGTGCTACTTTGCTTATAACATATGCAGATAAATGTTTCTGAAAGAATAACATGGTTTTATCAAGAGCCTTAATGAGATTCCCCCAATTTAATGATTTCCTTTCATGGAATGACGGCCAAGCTATCACAACTAGAAACAAGCCGGTGCTTTGCACAAGGGTAAATAAAAATGACTGCTATAAAACCATATAAATCTCATAAAACAAAAATATCAAAATGAAATCTTTATTAATAAAATATCAAAGTATAAGGCAGTTGTTGGTTCTTGACATAGTTCTACACACTCATAAATCCAGTGTTTCCATCTCTCTAATTCTAAGGCTTTCCCAGTCCTTTGATTTACAGCCAGTCCAAACAGCATGCTAGGTAACCTGATGGGCTCAAATCATGCCCTTTTACATTCCCTTTGAAATTTGGGGACAAAGTGAAATCTCAAGGAGCAAAATCATGGCTGTTTGCTGGAAGGGGTAAATTTTCCCAAGAAAATTCTCATAATAGCCTCCTCCACCCCCAAAGAATTAGCAGGTGCATCATTCGGATGGAAAAATAATTCCTTGGGGCAAATTTCCTGGTCTTTTTTTTCACAGATGCTGTTTCCATTTTTTTTCCAGCTTCTTCCTAATAAGTCTTTGTAATTGTTCAGTGCCCTTCAAGAAAATCTATCAGAATTACTCTTTTGGGATAAAAAGTATGAATAAACAGTTGCCATAACCTTCTGGCTGATCGCTCTGTCTTGAATTTCAATGGGTTAATAGGGCCCCGCAAAAGCCACTGCCTTGACTGGACATTTTTCTTGACTGCACCTGACTGTCCTAATGAAGGAGCCTGGTGGCCTCGTAAGGTTTGCATTGAGCAGTAGTGTAAAGGCACGGGCTACTTTGAGGGAGAATGGTCTGATGAGGCTGTCTGCTTCCATAAACATCGACCGCTGGAAAACCCAGAGTCAATTCAGCCCCAGTGACCTTGTTAGTCAGAGCAGAACTGCCCCTGTAGGTTTCCAAGACTTTAACTCTTTATAGGAATAGGAAACCCCATCTCTCTTCCACCTATAAGCTTGCTAAACGTCAGAATTGACCGATGGCAGCGAGATGTGGTTGTTATCATTTTTGTCTTCAGTCTAATGCCTTCATAAGACTAAGGTGAGTATTCAACTTAGAGAACTCCTCTATAGCACTGATGGCAGGGACATGTTGTTTTGGATGGACCCAAGTATGCATGAGCTGAAACACTAGGAACAATACTTGTTGACTTAGCTTCATACCTGAAACATAAGGGCATAAATTAAGAAAGATAGCCTAAAACTTGAAATATATTGTTATTTTCAAGCCATTGTATTTGAAACTATGAACCAGAACAAACATCCCTTTGCTTTCTCTCTAATACTTCAGCATTGAAAGTGGAATGCATCAACTGAGACTCTGAAAGCAGTTTGAAATCATCTGAGCAACACAGGACTGTTTTCAATTTACCTGTTCCTGTTGCTGGAAATCCAATCTGATATAAGTGTTGATGCCTGTTGGTGACAGTGCTTGTTACCAAAACTGCACGCCAGCATTATAACCTCTCTGTGTAGTTCTCTAGACGGCATTAAAAGGAAGAAAAATGAAATGAAACAGCAGTGTTACTGTCTGAAGAGAAAGTCGGGGCAACATTAAATAAACAGTTGGTTAGTAAAGAATGAACATAAAGATAGATGCTTTTTAGATTATGAAATTACAAACTACTGGTGAAGAGACAATTAAGCAGAGATCTATAAAAGTCAGATCTGGAATCAGTACACAGAGGAGGGTATAAGTCCATCTCACTACTTCATTAAGGCAGAGCTCACATTAAACATGGCAAGGACTCCTGGGTCCTCGTGTCAAGCAATGGACCTGCTGCCCCGTAGCGATCCTCCCAGAAAACGGAAATGAAAGATCAAGCGTGAAAGAAAGATCATCTCATGCAGCTAAAACCACAATGCCACTAGTACGATTTTATTGTATAGCTCATGGAGAAACTGAAAGAATAATCAAATAATACAGTACTCGTGTTGGTAAGATGCTTGAACAAGGGATCCATTAAAATTATTTTTGGGCCATCCAAGTTTGAGATATGTTGTTGCCACTTGCTCCAAAATATATTCCTAAATGGAACAAGGAAGGTAGAAAGATGGTGTCAGCTTGAAACATCTCTATTCTGACCACTAAAATGTTATAATAACAAGAACACACTTTCTAAATATAGCTGCTTTCAAATAACAGTGAAATTATGAGCACAATAACTTCCCAATTACAATGTTACTTAACTTAGCAATTCAAATACAGGACACACAGATCTAATACTATCAAAATTTGGAAGTCTACTTTTCCTATTGGACAAAAGAATGATTTATAACATTGACAATGTTTACAACCAAATGAATAAATAGTAACGTTGATGATACTTGGACTTGATATTCTATAAGAAATACTATATATCTATAAGATTTACTATAGATATGCTATAAGAACGTGAGCACATAACATTTATTTTCTACCAGTAGAATATACTTAAAGTATTATGTAGGCCCAGCCAGCCTACAGACTATTATTGTTGAACTGAAAGCCACAGAATGATCTTCAGTATAATTACATGGTATTTCAGAATCAACAATCGATTCAGCTAATGATATATTCAAAGCAATTTTTAACTTTTATTGAAAATGAAATGTCTGGCATCACACACTATTTAAAACTAAAAATTACACAAAAATGTGTGTTACTTTTACAAAAATTTCATTACAGTGTGTTTTGTTAAGGAAAAAAGAAAAGTATATGTCTTTCTCTAGTAGATATTATTTGTACCACAATGGAAACGCCACATTTCTTTGAGCATCAGATGTAATAGTTGAGACAAAGCTAATGATAGCCATGGCATGATTGTCCCTGTCCACAAGTAACTAACCGGGGGCTTTCAATTTAGCTTAGGGTAAGAAAGAAGGACCTTTGATGGCTCTCTGACATTTAGAATGGCTTGAATAGCCAGTTTCATGACGTGGAAATATAGTTTCCAAATACGTAAGTTAGTCAGTATAGCCAATATGTCACAAGACGATTTTATAAGACAGAAACAGGCTCTTTGAAGGAGAGCAAAACAGTGAGCAAAGATAATAGACGGCACAGAAACGTATTGTCATATGCAAAGCCTCACAACTGATAGAAAATTTGGAAATCAAAAGCTTATTAACAGTCTTTAATCTGAATCTTATTTAAAGTGATGATTAAATTAGATTAGTTGGTGTTAGCAGTGCAATTTGGTTTCCCAGGCTTCAGCTCTGGAAATCTGGTCAGGCTGTTGGAATGTGTGTCATGTCCTCACGTCTATTTGGATTATCTGTTGTTTGCTCTCCTGTGTCCCCTTGGACCCAATTATGAATGGGCTTTGGCCTCAATGTTGATCTTATCCTCGTTAATTAAGGAAGTGAATTGAATTCACTCTGCCCTTTTGGATAAAAATAATGACTAAGAAGCCTTGCTGAAACTGTCTATATTCTGCTAGATTTTTGGACCCTCTCTAACCAGGGGAAGTCCTTTGTGAACACGGCGTCCTTTTCTATCGGGAAGTCGGTTGAACTTTAAGGATTTGCTCTGTATATTTGTTCTTAAATTCCGAAGCATTCATTGAAGATTAATTGACACTTTGAGGCAGGAAAAAAACGTCGCTTGTAATAAATTTCTTCGAATAATTTTCATCAGTGTGGAAAAGAAAAATCAGGACAAAAGTAATCACGCAAATTAGAAGAACGAAAATAACGTAGAGTCAATGGTGAATAGCAAATAGGAAAATAACAGCTTATCTTATGAGAGTAAGAGAATATATATGATTACATTGAAGACATTATAGTTCTCCATGCGGTCCAGCAATTTATCCAGAGGATAAAGAGCCCGGCTGGCAGCATGCCAAGGAAGAAAATCCTTTTCCTCAGATAGGTATCTGATCATCTCCAGGGGAATATTCTGAGGCAAGTAGCCGGCTCTGCACAAACAAAGAACAGAATGTTAATGATGTGTGTAACAGATACATGATAAGGCAAAAAGGAAGGTTTTACATATACAAATAACAGACTACCAGCATGATTTGTCACAGAATAAAGAAGCCATTCTTAGTGTTTAAAAACACAATGATTCACCTTTTAAATATATCAAAAGATGGCAACGTCCCTTAATACATATAGTAAGTTAAAAATTTAACGAACACACAGAAAAACTAGATGCTGTATGTTTAAAAAGGAAATATTGTTGAATTTGGATAAAAATCAACCCTTTTTATTTTCATTCACAGAAATGGTTCAGAGGTAAAAAGTAAAAAATAATTGCTTATTGACTTGAAATTTTGGTTTCTCCATGTATTCTTGTTGCTTTTCATGTAGTTCTGTGTCATGATTGCTTTAAAAAGCAGGGTTAGATAATAGAAAGCAACTCAAGAGTTTTGACTGCTACCTTGCAGTGTAAGCATTTCGTATCTGCTTTTAAAAATTGCACTGCTTTCTTTAACACTTATAAAAAATCAGAGTACGATTCTAAAAGAATTCAAAAACAAAACATTTTAAATATTATCATCTTTGGATTTCTTTGGATTTCCAAGATGATTTCATATTCCTTTGGGGACCAATGTCAGATTTCTTGGAAGATATTAAAATGTATCTCTTGAGAATTATCTAAATATATACGGTTTGTATTTAAAAAGCCAATCCTTACCCCCTGCCCCTGACCTCTCCCCACCAAAAAAAAGCCACAGTAAGTATCTCTCCTCGCTGGTGGACTGCATACACAAGTCTTAAGAACCAAGGCAGCATAAACGGCACTTCTCAAGAAGGCACACCCATTTCTCAACCATCAACCGCTGAGAGATCCAAAGGGCAGTGTTTACCCAAGGACAACATTGACAAGTGGAAATACCGGCAGGGATTGGGATACGTGGTGTTACATGGAGGGAAACGCAATCAGTGATGTGAAACAAAATGTTTGTGGGTTGCTGCATGAGAAACGGACCTTTTCAGCAAACGCTCACCCAATTCATCAATTTTAAAAATCTGAAATGAACACATAATGGCGAACTATACATTTTAAGACTTGAGAACCATGATCATAACCTATTAGATTAACAAAGGAACATTATTTAGTTTGCCACATTATTGAGTCCAAATTTGATGTGTCAAGCAAAAATTATTCTATAAATGAACATTAGCTTCCAGATACATTTATCATATTCAAGATAAAATCCAGATATGAAGACAGACTTCGTGGGGCAAGTTCATCCTCAGTAAAAGGAACTGTGAAAAGTACCCCAAATTCTTAGATAATTTCCAAATTTCCTAGAGCTAATATAGCTTATATATGGTTATATGTGTAACACTCTTCTTGCACAATTTCCATTCTACACATCCTGTCAGGAACAGCATGAAAGTTGACCATGGCAACAAAAATAAAGAGCTTTATGTCTTCCCTGGAGTCACATTTCAATCATATTTAAAATTTTCTTTCAAGAGTAACTTCCTAATGAAAATTGTATACAATTTTTATAGAAATAATTACTAGATTTTCTTTCCCAAAAGAGCCATGTCGTCCAATATTTTGTGCTTTTAAATCATTTGTATCCCTGAGTTTTTAATTATAAACATCAATTAGTATGTTGGTCATAAAATTGCCTCCACTTAACATATGCCATGGATTATGTTATATTGGCATTGAAAAAAGTATTAAAAATCCATTATTCTATGCTGAAGAAAAATATTTCTAAAAATAAAATTGTTTAGCAATTAGATACATTATTTGGAGTTTTCAAATTCAGTTCCATATGCAAAAATTTTTATCTGCATTTCTACAGATTGTCATGAGTTTGAAAATAAGTAAAGAAGTATTCCTTTATTATAGAAAATATTATTATTGTAACTTAATAATATTAAGTTATTGATAAAAGTTATTATTCCTTGACATATCTTCCATCTAGGTCTATACACTCCTGAAAGAAATGTTCCTATCGCTATAAAACTTCCTGAAAGAATTCTGCACTCTGCTTTACACAATATCAAACTGGCAGTTTTGGTAATTTTGAGGGACTCAATTTGTATTCCTTTTCAAAGTTCTCTGAGTTTTGGAAATAAAATGAAATCTAAAATATCAAGATCAGGCCTATAGAGTGGATAGGGTAAGGGCTCCCAGATGAAATTCACATAGGGCAGACCCTGATGTCATTGAAAACAAACAATAATAATATTACTGACATGGAAAAAATTACTTCGTGCACCTTTTTCTTGGATGTTTTCTTATCAATTAAGTTTTTCATCATTTTGGACTATCTTCATAATAAGTACTTATGCTTATCCTGCATGTTTTGGGAAAGCTTATCAAGACAATCCTTTAGGACTGCCAAAGTAGCAGTGATTTCCTATGGAGCTGACTACACTGACTTGAAGTTAACGGGCTCAACAGATCCCCTGGGAAGCCACTGCTTTCACCGGATCTTGCTCTCTGGATCACACTGTTCAATGATCTTCATGAACTATTGGTGGATTTTGAGGTCTTCTTGATATTCCTAAAAATGATTGATCCATGGGAAAAAATTGTTTTTGTCGGGGTTCATTCCCACGAATGTGTTGCACAGATTCAATGATTTGGGAAGATATCTATATAAACTTTATTAAATATTTGCTATTAGTCGATTTCAAAGTCATGACTTTCCATGGCACCTGTCTCCTATTTTTGAAGACACTAATAAAACTATCGCAAGTGCATTACTGAGAGAACTTGTCTGCAGCTCTCCACCGATTACAGAAATGTGTGCTGTTTGGAATAAACTCAGGCATATATGGGCTAATTCCTTGTAGGAATACTTTTTGATTTATCCGGTGTTATGTCAATTATATTTCATTGGTTTTGCATCATTTCTATAAACAGATTCACAGTGTTTAATAACTTATGCTCTGTGGGAAATATAACCACAAATCAAAAGTGCATAAATCCTGTACAAAAAGAAACATTCACTTGAAGAGTATAGACCACATCTCCCACCTATACTCTGTAAAATAAAACAAATAAATCTCATCCTAATTTTTGTTAAGATTGAAATAAGAATATAGAACTGCAAGATATCCTTTTGGCTTCCCCATTTTCCTCTAAGTAACATATTCATGTGACAGTGCTTCGAATCTGTGGGGAGATGAGCAGTTCTTTGTTGTCTGTTCTTAGTCTGGAAGTTCCTCTGAAACCCTTTCCCATTGAGTGATTGCTGGCATCTGAAATGCC
Source organism: Tenrec ecaudatus (assembly GCF_050624435.1). NCBI lineage: Eukaryota > Metazoa > Chordata > Mammalia > Afrosoricida > Tenrecidae > Tenrec > Tenrec ecaudatus. The sequence goes on from NW_027459265.1 coordinate 11,888, forward strand.
AGTGACACAGCACCCAACATCACAGCAACCCAAGCACCACCTCGATATGACACACTGATAGCCAAACTGGACAATCTGAAGAAGAGTGTGGCATCAAGAGTGGAGGAAGGTACTAACACCCGGGGGTATGTAGCCATCACAACCTTGCTGACAGTGGAAAGGACTTGGAACACGTGTGGAGAAAGAGCGAGGAGTGCAATCTTCACCCTCTATGGAAGCAAGCCCCAAATCCTCATCGCTGGACCCACAGAGAGCATCATGATAAAGGCAGAAAAGATTGAAGTGGTCAAGGATTTTGTCTTACTTGGATCCACAATGAATACTCCTGGAAGCAGCAGTCAAGAGATCAAAAGACATATTGCATTCGGTAAATCTGCGGCACAGACCTCCTTAGAGTACTCACAAATGTGGATGTTACTTTGAGGTCAAAGGTACATCTAAGCCGAGATATGGCATTCTCCATGGCATCATTTGCATGTCAAAGTTGGACGTTGAGTAAGGAAGAAAGAAGAAGACACGATGCACTTGAGTTGTGGAGCTGGAGAAGAATATTGAAAGTACCAAGTGCTGCTAGAAGCACAAACCGATCTGTACTGCAAGACAGCCAGAGTGGGCCTTGGGAGCACGGAGGGCAAGACTTCGCTTTACATACGTCGAACATTTTGTCAGGACAGACCTAGCCCCGGAGAAGGACATCATGCTTGGTAAGGTGCAAGGGCAGCAAAAGGAGGAAGGCCCTCAAGTAGATGGACTGACACAGTGCCTGCTCCCATGGGCTCAGGCACAGGAACAACTGGGCGGCGGGTGCAGGACCGTGCAGTGCTTCGTTGTGTTGTGCGTAGGGTTGCTATGCGTCAGAGCTAGACTGACGGCACCTAACAACATCATATCTATAATGTAGTAGGCTGAGAAATTCTGAGGACACACAAGCTCGTTGTTTGTTGTTAGTACTTGCACTTGAGTTGGTTTTGACAGATCACGACCCTCTGTCCATCAGAACAAAACACCTCCCGGACCTGTGCTAGTCTAATGGTTGTTGCTTTGTTTAACCTCATGCTGCATCCATTGTGTCATTCCATCCTACTAAGGGTCTTCTCCTTTACCGAGCATGCGCTCCTCCTGCGGGGGCAAGCCTCTGCTTAAAATAGTCTAAAGTATGTGAGGCAAAGCCTTGCCAGCCTTGGCTCTAATACGCATTCTAGCTTTCCTTCCTCCAAGACAGACTGGCTTCTCTTTTTGGCCATCCGTGAAACTCTCAGTATTCTTCACCAACACCATAATTCCAATGCATCGATTTCTTCGGTGTTTTTTATTCCGTGTGCAACTTTCACATGGATATGACGTAACAGAAAATACCATAGGTTAGGTGAGACCGACCTTAGTCCTGAAAGTAACATCCTTGCTTTTCAACACTTTAAAGATGTCTTGTGCAGCAGAGTTACCCAAAGCAATACCTTAACTGCTGCTAAGATGAGAATGGATTTTGGATCCAAACAAGATGGAAATCTTTGACAACTTCAATCTTTCCTTCATTTCTCATGATGTTATTTCTTGGTCAGGTTGTTAGGATTTGGGTTTCCTTTATAATGAATTGTAATCCACAATGGAGATTGCAATCCTTCTTCATCAGGAAGTGCTTCAAGTCCTCCTCACTTTCAGCAAGCAAGATTGTGACATCTGTGTATTGCAGGTTATTAATAAGTCTCCCTACAGCCCTAATGTATAACATAATGATAAATTCTACTGTTACCCAGAGGTTTTAATTGCCCAATATTAAGATTTCCAGGTCTTTCTTTATTGTCTTAGCCTGAAAGATCTGTCCAAACCTGTCATGCTCATATATTCCTTTTGGTGTTTGAAATGGTGTTGACATAGCTTCTAGCTTCGTAACAATGTACAAGTCATCAAAGCAGGGCAACTGACAGGTGATGGCCCCTGGTAGTCATGTGTGGTCTCATGTCGAAGATTTAGCAAGTAGAACATAACTGTGCCTTACCCCTAGTTTATCTCATAGAAAACTTCAAGAGTGTCTCTAAGTTGTTTTTCCCTGGAATGAACCTTCCACGGTGACCTTGGAAATTTTATCTCGAAGGTTCCAGGGAGTCTACTGCCTTGGGTCCTGGTTGCATGGCCGAGTACCAGTTAGTACACTCCATTCTGCTATGAGAGCGGGGCATATACTTCTGTGATGTTTGCTCCACATACATGTTTGGGTCTATTTTTAAAAGCAGTTAACCTTCCCGAGTGCAGTTCTCAAATAGAATCAGAAACAGATTACACTCAAATTGCCCTCATTTGGCCTTGTTACAAACATATGCAAGTAATTACCCACTACATAATTCAATATACCTGCATTTAAGCCTACTCGATGAAACTATGTAGTTACACTTAATTGGACAAGGAGATGATCAGCTTCATTACAAAATTAAGAATCGTAAGAGATTATGTTAGTGAATAAGTCACCTAGCTTAGATATGTGTATGTGTAATTGGTTGGTAATGGTATCTGTGATTACTACTACTGATAATGTAATCAATATAAGCAAACTGTGGGTTCCACTGAATGGAGCACTCCATTAGCTCAAGTCATTAGCACGGTAGGGAGTACACTTAAGGTCCGGATGTGGAAATGCAGTTTTCCTAAATTTTCATCATTACAGGAAAACGTTGCTAACAAAATGAAAAACAAACAAACAACAAACTTAAAGAATATTTCATGTACTATTAAATGTGTTATTAATATATTATGAAAAGGTTGTAGATGATATCTCCTATTTTTTATACTGTTCAGGTGGGATGAGCAGAAGAATTATTTAGGAATTAAAGAAAATACAATAATGAAGGGAAGCAAATGTAGACTGTTAAAGAAACAGAGAAAAACTGTCAAATACAACTGTATCTCTTCCCAAGCCAATGTTCCATCACTTACCTTCTTTCTTCCCTAATTCACCAGAACTTGCAAAGAAATATATATTTAATGGTTAAAATATATATATTTCAAAAGATGATTTAAATTAGATGATATATGCTGATATTGAAATACATTAATCTTATGAGCTTTGTTTTCATCTCAGATCCCAAACCACTGTTTTAAAACCATTATGAAATTCTGCAAATGTGAACACTTGAATCTCCTGAGATCCACGGCTTATAAACAAATAAGTATATTTTCTGTACTATTTTTTAAACAATTGATTTCTGAGTGCATGAAACTTGGGGAGAAAAATAATAATCCTTATACTTTTCTGACCAGACTCTTTCCAGTTTTCATTAATTGATTGTACATTTAAAAACTAATGAACATCCTATTAAATATTGTACAATATATGCAGAAAACATTATCATTGTCCCTTAGGGTACAGCTTTTTTTTTAAGCATTTGCTAAATGTTTAATTAAAGGCTTACCAACTTTTATCTGTAAATCGTTATTATTCATTATTAAAAGCTATTTATAGGTTCTTTATGGAAAAATACTACGCTATAGGATGGAAACCCAAATAGTTCTCTGAAAACCATAGAACAAAAAAGAAAATACAGCAAGGATGTATTGTTGCCAGCCATCCACACGGCAATTTTCTAGATAAAGAAGAATCTGACCAGCAGTGCTGAGCTGTCAAAGGCTCCTGTCCCCTGAAGCTGGCCGCGTGCACGCTGCAGAGGCCACGCAGCTTCCCCTCTTTCTCCTCCACTATTGGGCCTCCCCATTTCTTTTCATTTGTTTCTCCTCCAGAAACATTTTATGGAGAAACAGACTTGGTGCTTCTTTTATGGACTCAGATAATAACTTTATAACACATTTACTCATGATGTTTAACAATCATAATTCTATCATAATATTAACTTTCCACCTCATTGGATGCAGGGTCTTGAAGAGAATGATGCAAACTTTATCTCTTTATCCTCAAAGTTTAAAGCAGAATCTAGCACAAAATAGGCACCTCATGCATGGGTTTCAATCTAAATTAAACTGTGGATATAATCTCAAAGTTATTTTAAAACAAAGTACATTTGCTAGGTATATTAAACATAGAAATAATGACTTTTTAAAATGTTGAGCATTTTGTAAGGTTAAAAGACAACAGCAGGATTGAAAAAAATTATTAGAGCTATATTCATAACATTTTTTCTAATTTCATTTATTCATCAGAGTGTAAAAGAAAAGGTTAATGCTGCGTAATCAATAGTTTTGAATAGCCAGGTGGCTGCCAAAAAGAAATAGTTGTAAAGTGAGTAAGATAGTAGGGACATTATCCAAACATCTCTGTTCTTTATTCTCTGACGGGTAAAAGACCTACCTAAAAGTAATACTGTGGTTTCCTTTGATACTAGAAGGCAAGAATAGTGTCAGTTGCTCTACCTCCAACAGTCTTCTCCTTGGAGTTTTTGCCCATCTAATTTTCTCCTTTTTTCCCTCACGTTTCATCAAATTTTTTACTTTCTTCATTTGGTGGTTACATAATTTAGTGTCAACTTTAGACTCTTAAGCGTGAAGGGGTGGAGTTTAGCCTGTCAAACAGGTCACATCTTGATGACCTCATTTGAAGGCGCTATGGAGATAAATAGCTCCATGGAGGAGGACCCACACTCCTGGCGAGACATGCCTGTTGGCAAGCCAGATGGAGCTACACTGATGCAGCCATAGCCCTGGAGCTGCAGTAACCATGTGGAGGCCCACACCAGCATTGAGATGCTTCCACTGCCACTGGATCCACAAGACTTCCCACCTACTGACCTGTGACCTTCCTTCATTTGGTGTCAGTGCATGTGTCGCATGAGTCAGAAGAGGAATTTATAGACTGGTATTGGAAATATAGGCTAATATTGGACGTATGGACTTGATCTGGACTGGGATGGGATGTTTTCTTAATATATAATTACTCTATTATATAAAGCTCTTTCTTACCTCTATATGAGTGTCCATGGATTTGTTTCTCTAGTCAACCCAGACTAACACATTATGATACCAGGAGTGGGGTACTAGAGAAACGAATTGTAAAGATGGAGAGTGGATGCTTGTTTGACCTTTGCCTCATGGTAGTGTTTCTTCTTTATGCTTTCATTTTATTTTTTCTTCTTTTCTACTTCTATTTTCTTTTCCCCTTACTTTTCTTTACTATTCTATTTTCTTTTTCCTACCTTCCCTAGTTTAACAATGACCCACACCAGCCAAATCCACCATCAGCTGTGATATACAAGCAGAAAACAGAGGGGCCTGGACACATTCCTATTATCTGTTATTCCCACAGAGATACTGATGCTGAGTGCTTAAGAGCACACTAGCACACAATCACCAGTTAAATAGGCGGTCACCAGCATCACAATTTCTCAAAAGCAAACAACAACAAGACAAACACATTCTTTCAATTCACAATATTAAATAGCTTAAGCAAACAAAACAAAACAAAAATAGCTTAAATATGTGCCCAAAATATAGAACTAAGGAACATTTCTAAGAAGAACTGTCAATGAAGCTAACTAAGAAGGAATTCAAATAACATGACATTTAGGTATTTACAAAGGCTTGAGGGGAAAAAATCAATAAAGCTGAAGAAGAAATCAAATAAAACATAAAATATTAGAAGAATGCAGGAAAACACAAAATCAAACTTGAAAAATATAAAAAGTGAGCAAACATACGAAAATAGTAAATGGAAATTGAGAATTGCATTATGATTTCTGAAAAAGTAGACTGAAAGGATAAGTAAGATGCAGCAATAGAAGGCTGTATTTGTAAGCATAAATAAACATTTCTCCATACTAATATGTTAGAAAAATAGTCAGAGAAGAAAAAGAAAGTAGAAAGAAAAAAACTAAAGAAAGCCAAAGAATTATGCAGGATACCATCAAAAGGAATAACTTTGTAAGATCAGAATTTCAGAGCAAGCAGATACAACAAAAAGCACAGAGAAAAGTGTTAAAGAGTTATGGGAAGAAAATGTCCCCAGTAGCTGAGAGAACAAAAAGGTATGCCTTCAAGAAGCTGACTGAACTCCAATCAGATAGATTGCTGCAGGGCCAGTGAATTTCTTAACATGACTTTTCTAATGAAAGCTATTGTACCTCCCCTAAAACCTTTCCCTGCCTTGGACTGGGTCAGAAAAGGGGGATGCACTGAGTGGATGCATCTTTGAGAAACTGCTGAAAGGATACTTTCGCTAACCATCCTGTTGGGTATAAGATATGACCCCTTAGGTCAAGCAGGAAAGGGGAACTCATTAGCTGTAAGAGCCGGGAGTGGAGTGCCCTCTGGACGCCGGGATCTCTGCATAGTGAAGCTCCTTGTTTCAGAAGGAGGTTGTCCCATCGAGGAGAAGCAGTACCACCAGAAGCTAGAGCAGAGAGCAGCGTGGCAGATTTCCCAGGCCCCGGAGAAACTAACACGGAAGGCTTTGAGGCTGGAGTCTGGTTGTGAAGTGGGTTCCCTCTGGGTCCTTAATGTGGGAAGGTGGATTTGCTGAACCAGGGAATTGAGCTGAAGGCCTGTGAGTTGAGGCTTACAGGAGAGTAGCGTGCCTTTGGGGTATTTATTAGAAGACCTGAAAGAACTGTGTAATGTGTCCTGATGAACAACTCTCTCCTGAACATTTCTTGTATTGCAACCTGTTAACTTGCATTATATACCCTTTAATCATGAAAAAGTTTTGTGAGTCCTGTGTAGCCACTGCAACAAATATTAGAACCCAGATATAAACGTAGATAATGCTGTCTGAATGCCAAACCTACTGCTAAATAAAATTACCAAATATATTATAATCAAACTTGGTTAAACCAAAGATAAGGAAAGAATCTGGAAAGAAACTCAGGGGAACTGAAAACTTAACTAAAAGAAAAATCATGAAATTAAGCTCTGATTTCTTGGTAGATACTGCACAAGCATGAAGGCATTGCTATAATGTATATAAAACTTTAAAAGAAAAAAAATCAAATTGCCAACCAATAATTTCAAATACAACAGCAAAACTGGGACACTTACAGAAAAACAGAAATGAAAAGAATGTGCAAAACCCATTTTACAGGAAATACTAAAGGGACTTCTTTGGAAAGAGCTAACCATGCCAGGCAACGACCGGATGTCAGCACACAAGTCAGCATACCCGCAGGGCAATACAGGAGTGTCCTGGGTAAGGCAAACAGCCAAGACTAAAATTAGGGAGCCCTGGGTATCAATTTAAATGAGAGAATTATAAAGTAAAAGAGAAGGAATATATTTTGTACTTATAGAAAGTCCAACTGGAGATGGCATGTCTATTTTAAATTATATTGCTCTAAACTTGGAAAAATTAATTAATAACAAGATAACATAAAGAAAATTAATAAAAATTAATAAACTTCCTCAAAACAATGGCAAAAGGAAAACCATAACAATAGAAGTGAAGAAAGATCAACAATTTAAAAATTAACAAAGTCCAGAAAATTATATGCAAGAAACTAGTAGCATCACATACACACAATAACAGCAATAAATTAATACCCATTGTTAATTACACTCTACAGAAATAGATTAAATGCAATATGTAAGGGATAAAGAGTAACTAAATAGATAAGAAAACGGGGCCTATCAGATACTGTCTTCAAGGAACACACGTTGAATACAAAGACAAAAATAGATTAAAAATCAAGAGATAAAAAATTTCAAGCTAATAAGAATAAAAAAGAACAGGGGATGGGCAATATTAATTTCTGATAAAACATACAAGGGACAAAGCAGCATAAGAGGCAAGCCATTGATTGTATGATGATGAAAGAATCAATTGAACAAGAAGATATTGTCATAATAATTGTCTAGGTCATAAAAAAGTCAATGAAAAAGCCTCAAGAGACATAAATCAAACTCTAACAGAATTGAAGAGATAAACAGAAAACTTGCAAGTAGTAGCAAGAGACTTTAATACACCACTTTTAATGAAGACTAGAACAGCTACATAGGAACTCAACAAAGACGCAACAAAACTGAATGCATCAATCAACATGATTTCATACACACATACAGATCACTTCACTCAACAACATACTATACATTCTTTTCCAACACATATGGATCATTCTACAGAATAGATCACATGCTAGGCCACAAAGCTAAATCACAATAATTTAAGAAAAACATCAAATACTATAATGCATCTTTTAAGAGCAAAGTGCTCTAAAATTAGAAATCAGCAATAGAAAGATCAATAAACAATCAACTACACCAAAGTTAAATAATAGCTTTAAATAAAAAACTATCAAATAATAGATATTTTTTAAAACTCCTTAAAGCAAACAAGAATAAAACCTCAATACTCACAGAAAAAGTACTGCTCAGAAAAACAATCTAGCAATAAACACACACACACACACACACACAAATAACAAAGAACCCAATCACCACTTTAACCCAACATCTCTAATAATTAGAAAAGGAGCTCTATAAAAGGCCTACAATCAACAGAAGAACAGAAGCAACAGATCAGAGCAGATACTAATGAAACATTAAAATAATAGACAGACTCAACAATGTAGACCTTGTTTCTTTGAGAAGATACACAAATCATTGGAAATGTAACAAAGAAAAAGAAGGAAAAAGACTAGTGAAATGGATAACACCACAAGAGTCAGGTAAAATAAAAGGGATACCCAAAATATGCACAACTGTGCTCCAAAAATGTTTTAAACTATAAAATGTACATATTTATAGAAACACACAACTTACCTAAAGTAATAAAGAATGAAGTAGATATTTTGAACAGAGCCATCATTAAGCAGAAATGAATCCTATTATTAAACTCACAACAGCAGCAGAACAAAAGTCTGTGCACACAAAGTTTCATTGTAGAATCTTACCAACTCTTCAAAGAAGAGCTGACTCTAATCCTACTTGGGCTATTCCACAGTACAGAAAAAGATGAAATACTTGCAAACACACTTAATGAAGCAAACATACCCATGATATTAAAACCAGGCAAAAGCATCACTAAAGAGGGAAAATCATAGACACATATCCTTGATAAGCATAGATATTAACATTCTCAACAAAGTTTATTCAACAGTACACAAGAACATATTTAAAAATACATCAAGACCAAGTGGGATCCATAATGTTTATTTAAGAATGGTTCAATATTAGGGGGGGGGGGGAATCAGTTCAATAACTACATTAAAAAATTTTAATTTCCAGAAAATTAATTTTCCTAAATATAACACACACTCTTGATAAAATAGTAATAGATGGGTAATTCCCATCAAAATCTAGGACACATATACAAATCAATGGCCAACATTAGTCACAATGAAGAATCACTGTAAGTATCACACTGTGCACAGGTACTGCACAAGAATGCCCTGAAGGGTCACTTCTATTCACTGTTGTGCTGGGAGTCTTAGTTAGAGCTCCGGTGCAAAAAAGGGAAAATTTAAATCATCCAAATTGAAAAAGTATAAATAAACTCTATTTTCAGATGTTATTATCAATTTGCAACAATAAGTCAAGATTCGTTTCCACCAATAAGCAGAAATCTGAAAAGAAACTCAGGAAAACACTGATCATTTACAATGCTGTTCTTCGTTGCTCTGAGACCATTCTGACACATAGGGAGCCGACGCACAACAGAACGAAACCCTGAGAGTCCTGCACTGTCCTTACAAGTGTCCCCATGCCTGAGCCCATTCTTGTAGACACGTGCCAATGCCTCGTTGATGTGCCTTCTTGTTTGCTGGTCTTCCATTTTACCAAGAATGATGTCCTTCTTCAAGGACTGGTCTCTCCTGATAATACGTCCAAAGTATGAGAGACAAAGTCTTGCCATCCTTGTCTAGAAGAAGCGCTCTGGCTAAACTTCTTTCATTGTACCAGTCAGTCATCAGCTGCAGTCATCATTGTACCAGTTTTTCATTGTACCAGTCATCAGTACTTTCAATATTTTTCTTTAGTACCACAACTCATTTGGATTAATTCTTCTTCGTTCATCCTTATTCAGTGTCCAAGAGTCATATGTTTGTAAGGCAACTGAAAATACTATGGCTTGTAACATCAAAGCCTTTCAAAACTCCAGAAGCCTCGTGCAACAAATTTACCCAAAGTATTATGCCTTCTGATCTCTTGACAGCAGCTTCCATGAGCATTAATTGTGGATCAAAGCAAGACAGATTTTTGACAAATTCAATCTTTTCTCCCTTTACCACGATGGTCCAGTTGTGAAGATTTTCGTTGTCTTGAATTGACTCATAATCCAGAATGAAGACCGCAATCCTTGTTCTTCAAGTGCATCGAGACCTCCTCATCTTCACCAAGCAAGGTTGTGTCATCTTCATACACTAGGTTGTTAATAAGCCTACCTCCAAACCTGATGCTACATTCTCCTTCATAAAAGCCAGCCTCTCTGATTCTTTCCTTAGCATACGGACTGCACCAGTACAGTGAGAGGCTACAACCATTTACAAGAAATACTCAAAGGAAATACTTAAGAGTAAATCTAACCAGAGAAACAAAAGGCCTATACAAAGAAAACTAAGAACACAAATAAAATCAACCCAAAGAAAAATAAATAAATGATAGAGTGCACCATGTTCATTATACAGAAAGACACAGCATTGTGGAAATATCAATAACACCCCAAAAGATCAATAGATATAATGCAAACCTGACCTAGTTTCCAATATAACTCTTTAAAGAGAGGTAAAAACCAATTACCAGCTTTATATGGAAAGAAAAGAGACACTCTAGAGTAAGAACAATACTAAGGAAAAACAAGGTAGGATACATTATACTTCTCAATCTCAAAACCTACTGAACAGCCACTGGAGTGGAAAAAAAACAGAAGGGGAAGAAGAAAAGAAAAAGCCTTTTAGTGTTTCAATAGACTCATAATCAATGGAATGGAATAAAAAAATCCAGAGGTAAATCCATCCGACTATGGATAGCTGGTCCTTGTAAAGGGTCAAAATGCATTATCTAGGAAAAAATAATATTAAAGTGGTACTGACCATGCTGGATACTCATTTATAGAAAAATTAAACTGGGTATATATCTCATATCATACATAAAAGAAATTCAAGATGAATTACAGATGTGAAACCTAGAGCTAGAGAGGTTATCACTGATACCACAGGGACACACATGAGAGCCGTAACACAGAGCTAAATACACGATCAAATGTAAGTGAGAACACTTCAAGAGCAGGAGACACGCTGGATCACTGGGGTCTTCCTAAGAGCAGGCACTGCTGTGCACCCAAGGTGCCACCCAAACATGGAAAGGGAAGCCACAGCCCGGGGAAATGTGTTTGCCAGTACCAACGCAGCAAGGGAACTGACCTATAGAATTTATAGAGAACTTGAACACAAGAAAAAGATAAATAATCCAATAAAAATTGAGAAACCATAAACGGAATTTCATAATGTCAACCAGGAGGCCAACAACCATATGAAGTAATTCTTATGATTATAAGATATTTAAGAAATTAAATCAACACAACAAAGGGATGACTATACTTCAGCATTAATAGCAAAGTTTATAGAAAAAAAATGTAAAACAGCATACAAAAAAGGCTAGCAAGACTCCATATAAATCTGGTGGCACGGTAAAGTGATGCTGTCACTGTGAAAAATGGCGTAGCACTTCCTTAAATGTGGAAATAGAAATACCATGCGACCCAGCAAGCCATCTCCTTGGAAAATAAAAGCTGTCACACAATAAGAGCTGTGACACACACAGATACATGCACACTCGTGTTCCTGTAGCCCTCTTCAAAATAGCAAAAGCGATGGAGACAATCTAATGGTCAGCAACGGGAGAAAGGCTTCTCTAAGGTACATGCGCACAGTTGAATACTACACAAACTAAACCGTGAACTTGTAAAACACCTGGAGCATGAATAAACCTAGAGGATATTTTGCTGAGTAAAATTAATCAGTTGTAACAGGGCAGGTAAAGTATGAAACCACTACTCTAAAAAGTAAAAAAAATCCACATTGAAAGAAATATTCTTTGATAATGATCAGAGGTTGAGGGCAAGGGAAGGTAGATTACGGACCAGAGGCAGGCATATTAACTACAGTAGAGAGGAAGGCAATGCATAAGAGCAGGGAGAGCAAAAATGACGAACGCTAGCCGGAGTCCCACAGCCAAAGTGAGCAGGTGTAAATACTGTTAATACCCAACCTTGCAATTAGGATGATTTCCAAGTAGATTCAGGATAAGCATGACGGCTGTAAGGTGTGGAAGGGAGACTGGGAGTATACCCGTTAAGTATACTTGTTTGAAAACTGATTACTTGTACAGGCATGTTTACTATTGCCAAAAATACATCCATGAATGTAGTCAAGCATATAGGGGCCAAGTTCTGAAACCTTCTTAGATATAACCAAAAACCTTGAGGGAAGATGTTGCTAGAGCTGCGGGCTCAGGGTCATGGTCAACTGTCACACCAGAGTCCACGAAGGCAATGCTGTACATCCCACCTAAAGGAGTAGTGTCTTGTTCTTAAACGCTTTTGAGGGGTCATCCAAGTGAACTACTGGCTCTCCCCCTCTGGAAGAGTGAGGAAGAAATTTGAAGCCATATGGGAATAATTGGATCAATGAACTAGGGGTCACGCAAACACCTGTCTCTGTCACGCTGAGACCAGAAGAACTAGGCCGGCTCTACTACCACTATCGGCTGCTCTGAAAGGGGTCGCATCAGAATATTCCCAATAGAGCAGACGTATGAGGAACACTCAAAATAACAGAAACCACCAGGCTTCCTAATCAGACACAGGTGATTCTGATCATGGCCCTCAGTCACCTGTTAGATCCAGAAATGAACTCACTCCCATGGCGCTCAAGTTTCAGCCAGGCAAGAGACTGTTTTTTTTAAGGAGTACAATAATCCTAGAGATATACGTCCACCTTGAGACTCTAAAAGAGCAGCATCTTCCCAAGGACAACAGCCAGTGGGATTAGGAATGAGGTAGGAATGGGAACAGGCAACAGAGGGAGGAAGTAATCTTAGATCGTGGAAAACGCAATGAATGACATAAAATGTGTACGAACTCTTTAATGAAAAACTGATTTGCTCCGTAAACAATGGCAAAGTAAAAGGCTGAAGTTAAAAGAATTACAATTGTATAAAGAATTGTTAGCAGCAGGGCCTAGTCCTTAAAGAAGGACTTCAGACTTGATAAAACAGTCAGCGTAGAGGAAACACACCCTCAGGGTGATGGAGTGAACCAGTCGCTGCAAAACTTGCCTGAGCCACTGCAGTGATTGTAAAGGAGCGCCCTGCTGGGCAGCATTTCATTCAGTTCTACCTGAGGACACGAGGAGCTGGAAGCGATGCAACAGCACCTACCCACTGACTACTCCCTGTATGGCCGCTAAGTTGTTAGGTACCCTCACACTGGTTCCACCATCCCTATGCATAACAGAGTAAAGCACCTCCCATCCTGCTCCATCCTCACACTTGGTCTTCTGTTTGAGCCCTTTGCCGCAGTCACTTCACTGTGTCAATACATCTCATCAAGGGCCTTCCTCTTTTTCACCGCCCCCCTACTTTACCAAGCATTCTGCCCTTCTCCAGGGTCTGGTCTCTCCTGACAACATGCCCAAGGTACATGAGATGAAGTCTTGCCAGCCTTGCCTCTAAGGTGCTCTCTAGCGGCACTTCTTCCAGGACAGATCAGTCTGGTTGCTTTTTGAGAAGGGTATGTCACATCCAATATTCTTCACCAACACCACAGTCAGAATACATGGATTCCCCCCCTTACTCATTGTCCAACTTTACACGCATAGGAGGCAATTGAAAACACCATGGCTTAACTGGAGATCCCCTCATAGAGGGGCTTAGGAGAGGAGATGGGTCAGTCAGGGTGCAAGGTAGTACCGACGAAGAGCACAGCTTTCCCCCAGATCCTGGATGCTTCCTCCCCCCAACTACCATGATCCGAATTCTACCTTGCAGGGCTGGATAGGGCAGAGGTTGTACACTGGTACATATGAGGGCTGGAGGCACAGGGAACCCAGGGTGGATGATACCTTCAGGACCAGGGGTGTGAGGGGCGAGGCTGGGAGAGTGGAGGGTGAGTGGGTTGGAAAGGGGGAACTAATTACAAGGATCTACATGTGACCTCCTCCCTGGGAGAGGGACGGCAGAGAAGGGGGGGAAGGGAGACTCCGGATAGAGCAAGATATGACAAAATAACGATGTATAAATTACCAAGGGCACATGAGGGAGGGGGGAGTGGGGAGGGAGGGGGAAAAAAAAGAGGACCTGATGCAAAGGGCTTAAGTGGAGAGCAAATGCTTTGAGAATGATTGGTGCGGGGAATGTATGGATGTGCTTTATACAATTGATGTATGTATATGTATGGATTGTGATAAGAGTTGTATGATTCCCTAATAAAATGTAAAAAAAGAAAAGGGAAAAGAAAGAAAGAAAAGAAAATGATTAGGGCAAAGAATGTACAGATGTGCTTTATACAATTGATGTATGTATATGTATGGACTGTGATAAGAGTTGTATGAGCCCCTAATAAAACGTTTAAAACAAAACAAAAACAAACAAACAAAACAACAACAACAAAAAAGAAAACACCACGGCTTGGGTCGAGCACACCTTAGTCCTCACAGCGACATTTTATAGTTATTGTGTTACCTAGAGATGTGTTAATTCATTTCAGACTACTATCTTTAAGAAACTTCAAGGTTAATACTAGTACGTCAATTTTAGAAATAGACATAGGTTTATTACAATTAAACAAATTGCCAAACTCGCCTTGTTAAAAAGTCAAAGAATGAAAGCCAGGATAGGCGAGAAAGCCCTTATAATATTGCCAAGAAAGCTCCCACACACTGGCCTCCTCTAGTATCACTCGTACCATTCCCTAACACCTGTCCACATGTCACTGTCTTAGAACTTACGACACTCTATTCCACACGCAACTAAACATAGAGCATAATTCCAGATGCTGTGAAATTAAAGCAAGTAAGTTTAGGGAAGGAGAATTATGAGAGAATAGCTTGAATCCTCACTAAACAAAACTGTATTAAGTTAAGGAACAGGTTGAACAACCATAGCAGAACACATCTCAGAATATGGCTGAGAAGAGCAGCAACCTCAGAAGTCCTGAGCAGGAACACATGCGGGAGTTAGAAAAGTAGCAAGAAGACCTTCCTGGGTGGAATGGGAATGAGGTAGGACAGAGGGTGATGGCTACAGAACAAAGAACCTTAAGTAATAAGGCTCGAGTTTGCTTTCTACGTGGGACACAAGGCCACTGCAAGTCTTGTTGGAGAAGGGCATGGTCAGATTTATTACTGGGAAGGGTGACTCTGGCTGCTGCAGAAATCACACTCAAGTCTGTCACACAGTTTTTCAAGATGAGAGCAAAATGAAATATGATTCCAACTTGATCTCCTCTCTCACTATATGGACTATGCTCATGAGAAAAATAGATAACTAGTGAATGAAGTGGATGTCATGAAAACACAGAACACGATATTTTAAGATAGACATTGCATGATATATCTTTTTGAAATCTTTTTTTAAAGGTGCAGACATTAAACATTTTCCAAAAGCTTATCTACACATTATTTATTGTTGTTCAACTGTGTAATCTAACAAGATACTGAGAAGGTTACCTAGAAGTTGTTTAATAGTGAAGATATTTTAAAAGCATACCCTTAGAAAATTATATATTCTACCTTTAGTTAATCAGCAGAGCTATCCGATGGTTTAAATATGGGAAAATATTTAAAAGAAACTGGGGAAATTATCCATGCAGTGTACTATTCCCAGGCAAAGGTGATGGAATTCTGCTTATTGGTGAATTTACTGGTGTTCTACAAAGCTACCTGGATAAAAAATGGACAAAAAATTCCAGCAGGATTTTGCGGAGGTTGAGTTTAATGCCATCCAGATTCAAATCATTAACCTAAAGATCCATAAGTCATAGGAGACTTTAATTTCCTTTTTAAAACTGCTTTATAGAGAAATGTGTGGAAAACATGAAACTAAAGGAGGGAAAGATATTACTCAAACCAAACCAGTTAAAAATAACTAGGAATATTTCTCCTTGTATAACATTTGAGTGTTGCATTTTTATAGAGATTTTGTTATACTATATATAAAAAATTATATATCATATTAACATCCTAATTTTTTTACATTACTATGAGCTGTTCAAAATTCCCTCATGGATTGAATCTTGGCTACATAAGTTTCCATGAAAAAAAGTAACAGGGCTATTGGCATCTTTATTACTCTTCTACATGTTCTAAATAAATTTCTATGCATGAAATCTCCAAGTTGAGTTTTGAAAATTGGCATTTGGCTTCTGTGATCCCTGAAAAAATCTCTAAGTTTGTGTTTTCAGTCTTTGTCCACCATCATGCGGTGGGGATAGTCACAGTGATGGCCCACAGGAATTCAACCCTCGGTGTGTGTCGAGTTGGAATGAAGTCCTTGAAATCTGAACTTGTAAGCGTTAAGAATTAGGATCAGCATAAATGTGTTTCCCATACACAGGTTATTAGTTGACCCTCTTCCATGGTTTCTCTGACAGCAGTCATTCCTTAATGGAAATCTTTACTTCTCTACTGGATTTGATCAGAAATAAATAACATGATAAGTAAAGGCGTAAGCACAGGCTCATGGAATCAACAAAATGGGTAGCAGATGTCCAAAGCATATAACATGTGCAAGCCAAGCAGATAAGATATAGGGAAAAGAGAACATCAGAGTGGAAGGGAACTGGGAGCGACTAAATGAAACTAACATTTAAAAAAATGTTGAATGCAATAACAGTTATATTTTCTGGTTCATTTTGGACCCATCAGTTATAACTTCACAATCAGCTCTTATTGACCACATGAGAATGGTAGTCATCTGCACTACAATCAGGTGGCTCATGACATTATCCGATCCTGTACAAAGTTAACTTACACTTAGCGTCATGTTGAGCATACCCTTGAAATTGTACTATGGTATTTAGAACAGCCCTCGCTCCAGCTGGGAACCAACAGCAGTGGTTCAATGAACTAAGAAGATGCAGGATCACAGGACAGAAAGTGAATATGGACATTTTAAAGTATGATTTTAAGAAACAAGGATCATGGATATCTGGGAAGGGCTCACCACCAAACATTACAAAACAAAATAGTGAAATCTTTCCAAGTGACTTAAAAGTACTATTTCTTTTGACTACCTCAGGCCTTAATTTTTTTAGCTACCAATTTCCAAATAAAATGTTTGTGCTAATGCCTAAATTCAAATGTAAATTGCATTTGACAAATGCTAGTTTTTAATAAATTGCCTTTATTTTCAATTATTCAAATGCACTTGCTATGATAAAACCAAATTTTAAAAGCAACATAATTTAGCATCTTGGTAAATGAAATGAAAACAACTAAGTGGAGTACAAAGATAAAAGTTCACAGAATATAAAACAAAAAGGATTTGTGAACCCTTATAAAAAAACAATTCCAAAATTAAGTTCCTTCTTCAAATTAAATGAAGAGATTTATTTCATTATACACTCAGGCTTAATGGGTTCAAATCATTGGACTAGTATAGCTAGTGCTAAAGTTATTAATAGAAATACATCATAATCTGTTCCAAATGCTACATACAGTCCTGGCTGTAGTAAAATAATAGTAATAATGTTGAAGAAAGTGCAACTATTTCAGTATCTGAAATAGCCACCTCTGCAGATTCCATTAGAACAGAAACACGGCTCCTACTTGTGGAATCATTTTCCTTCTAATGATGCAAACTATTTGACTGATCAAGGGCCAACTTATGGCAGCATCACAGTGAGCCATTGAAAATGTGTCCGAAACTTCTGGATAATAAACAAACAAGTTTCACTAGTCAGGATCTATTTTTAGAGACAAAGCAAATGGTAAAAATGATAAGGCATGGCTACTGTATTCTCCATGGCTTTGCATATTGTTTTATTTGCAAAGCAGTCAGTTTTAAGCCATCCAATTCTCAATTTTCTATGGGCAGATTTAGCAATCGGTGAGACTCAAATAGGAATGAGAAACAGGGGAAGAGTTCAATGAACAGAGATCATATTTTGGGTCTTAGCATAACTCACAAACTGAAAACATGGGGTGGGGGTGTCATGAAGTACATATTTATTTTAGAAATATATATATAGTGAAAATTGCTCTGATGGAATGAATGATGCCTCAAATGGGCTTCCACACAGAAGGAATGGGTACAGAGGGTGGTGGATTAAAGGAGGCACACCTGAGTTAACTATTACTGATGCAGAGGGATGGATGCAAAAGAGTTCACTACATCTTCTGTCAGCTTTTTCATATATTTGAAATTCTTCATAATAAAATGTTAGACTGTCGAGTGGGAAGTAGTTCTAAGCTTTCTGTGTATGCCGGGAGTAGGCATCATGATGTCATCCTAAGGCATATGTTTAAAAGTATTTGATGAATATTATCTTCAAGAAAGTCAATCATTTCAATCTTGCTTTCCTCCTTGATAAAATGGGCAAATGATATTTAGCTCTCATGGTCATTCTAAGGGTTAAAAAATCACAAACAGAGGAGTATTTCTTATATAAACTGTACAGCGCCTTAAGGCTGAAGGAGCAGAACTAGAACTTCTGCGACCATGTGCTCTCCATCTGCATTCTGACCTTGATTTGTTCCCTGCACTGAGCTACTAAACTCGTGGGTAGATCCCAGCACATCCATTCCCTGCTTAGGGACAAATTACCAAATGGTAGTGTAATTGCCATGGGAAAATTATGACTCTGTTCTGAATTATCTCCATCATAAATCCAAAACCAGTCAAACAAGCTCTGTCACCAGAGCGACAGGCCTGCTCTATAGTGACAAGAGTCCCACATACAAGTGCCCATAAATCCGTGAGTACCACCGCCCTCCAACGTCATCCTGAAGCAGGCGTTCACGTCAGATGCGGAAAGCCAGGCTGGCAGCATGTTGGGCACCACTGTGGAAACAATGCAAATGAGGTGATAGACAGCCGTCAGCAAGAGAAAGCCCCTTCATCTGCCTCTTGTCGACTGTACACGTGGCTGCAGGAAGCTGTTTGTTTGCTTCTGCATATTTTTCTACTGCACTGAAGGGGGAGGGGAGAGGGCGTATTACAATTAAGAAGCTTAATAGGCACTCGGGTCTCTTTCTTTTAACTTGAATCATTTCTGTTACTAGAGGTATAAAAGCCTGTCGAAGAAATAAACTTCTCTCAAGCAATCACAGTGAGGGACATGACAAGGACCAGAGAAGGACACATCTGTGTGTGAGTCCTTATTTTCTTCTCTAGTCTTGGGGGAATGTTCATCTTGACTTAACAGAGAGATGAAACATCGACTATAATTCCTCATGATGTACAGAGGTATTTTCCTGCCTCTCAGAATGTTATACTCTATTTCAAATTAGAGTTAAAAGCCACCCAATCCCATTGCAGATGAAATGTGGGCAGTAAAAAAGATTTTTTCTATGGGAGAGCGAGGCGGGACATCAACTAAAAGGCGGGTTCTGTTGAAAAGCTAGCTGGCCTACCCTGAATTCAGCGGTGAGGAGGAAGGTATGCTGGGTAGTTTTTGTTTGTTTTGACACTTTGCTCTCTTTCTTCAGGGGTTCAAGTACAGAGAAAGGGTAAAGGTACACCCATAGCTGAGCTGTGACATGTACACAGTAGACGCTGCACTGAAACAATGCTATGAAGTTACTTGAGAACTTACACCTGCAAAGGACTTTGTATTTATACCTCACCATTTTATATTCTTAGAATTATTATACACTGGAATAGTGTTTAAATCAAATCAAATTAAGCAAAAAATACATGAAGTTTCTCTATCACCTGGAGATTTTTTTTCTAGGTAACAGTAACTAAGAGACAATTTATAAATCTCTCCAGGCAAAGAGGGATGAAGGGAAATTGCTTTCTCTAGCAAGAGTTTGCACTAGACTACAAAACTAACGGTTGATATTTCAACCCACTCAGCACAGCCATGAAGAAAACTACGGCGACCTGTTTTTGTACCATCGATGGAGGTGAGAAAATTGCTCTCTGACCAGCGGAATGGCAACATCTCTACTGTATCTCAATTTAACATACAATTTTGTTTCTGAAAATACACTATTTATATAGAAATTTTATTAAATTGGGGATCTTTAGGTTAGGAATATAAACCATAAGCTTTCTTTGATTTTTCTTTAATGCTGATGATATTCAAATAAAGTTTAGGAAAGAGTAATGATTATGATGTTCTAACTCAATGATGAATAAAAATTCAAGGACATTAATGGTATGGATTTACTATTTTCTATCAGTGACACTCATTAATTAAAATAATCATCCTTTGTTACTATCTGAAAATTATCCCTCATTACCATTTGTAAGAGGTAATTTTCTAAAGTAGAAGCATCAATAAAATAACAAAGAATGACAAAAATACAATCTAACAACAGTGATATGTGCTCATATTCTAAATATGAAAATCCAAATAAGTATATATCTTTTTAAAATTATCAAAATATCTTATATTTTCCTGAAATAATGGTATATAATTCAAGATTATTAATGAAGTTGCAAGTCACATGAAATTGAAAAGATGAGGGGGTGTAGGGAGGGAGGGGAAAAACGAGGACATGATGCCAGGGGCTTAAGTGGAGAGCAAATATTTTAAGAATGATGAGGGCAATGAATGTACAAATGTGCTTTACCAATTGATGTATGCATGGATTTTGATAAGAATTTTATGAGTCCCTAATAAAACGATTAATAAAAAAAAGAAATTGAAAAGGTGAGAAAATACCGTCAAGTTAACTGAATCATATTTATAAAAGGTCTAAAATATAAATTTAAAACAAAACAATATCATTATTATTTAACACACAACACTGGAAAAACAATAATTTTTATAAGACTCTTATAGTAATAAGAAAAAAGATGACTGATAAAATAGTTCATTAAAAATTATAGTTTTAAGAAAAAAATGCAAAATTCATAGAACCTAAGTGGCTAAAAATCACCATAACACGTAGACTCACTGTTATTTTGTTCTAAAAGAAAATATCTCAATTAAAATATTATAAAAGAATCAATTTATTCTTTCTTACCTGATTTATCAGTAGTTTAACCAGTATCCACTGAATCCTACAAGCATTATGAATAAGCCAGGTATTTACACTTTCTATAATATCTCTTGTCTTTATGGAGCTTTATTTATTGACTTTTAAATTTCTTTCTTGGTATAAAATTTTATTTTCATTGTTCCAAAGGACAGCATTGATTCTGCAGCTCCGGGAGATGCACATATCTGATCAGAGCACACAGGAGCAGATGAAGGGGCAGGAGGAGAGAGTGGAACACAGCCTGGCCCACCAGGCCGTGAGGATGATATTCCTGAGTAGAGCAGCCAATCCACAGAGAGGACAACATGGCTAGCCCCACTACGAGACATAATGCCCCTCAGTGACCAAGGGTGATACAGGGGACAGCACCGGAGACACAGTGTGTGAATTGCACCTGACCTGATCCCACCACACTGAGGCAAAGCACTGGGGGAGTGCAGCAGAACAGCAAGAGAATGGAGAGGCAAGGTCCCCAGGGAATGCTGAAAGTGGACTTTGGGGCCAGGGCGTGGTGCCCCAACAGACTGGACTGGAAAACGCTCCTAAGGGCCAGCAAATGATCCCTGAACTAACTACAACCTTTTCTCTTGAGAACTGTTTTGTTCTGTTCTTTGTCAGTGTTTTTTTTTGTTGTTTGTTGTTTTGTCTGGTTGTATACTGTTGCTCTGTTTTCCTCTTTCTTGTTTTCGTGCACGTTAGAGTCTCCACAGGTCTGTCTGAATAGGACAGGCAGGATGAACTATCTGGAGGAAAAACAACGGGACCGACAGTTCCGGGGGGACTTGGGGTGGGGGATAGGGGGGTAAGGAAGTGGTGTTCACAAACACAGGGACAAGGGAACAACATGGGACCCAAAATGGTAGTGGGGGGGGGAGTGGCAGGCCTGGTGGGTAATGATCAAGGGTAAGGTTGCGTAGAGAAGAGGTATACTCTAACCCAGGTGGTGACGAAGCATGGTAGTAGGGCAGGAGGAAAGTCAAGGGAGATGGAGGAAAGAGCTAGGAGTCAAAGGGCATTTATGGAGGTCTAGACAAAGACATGTACATGCAAATATATATAGGAGGATAGGGAAATAGATCTATGTGTCTATATTTATAGGTTAAGTATTAAGGTGGCGGAAGGACCTTGGGCCTCTACTCAAACACTCCCTCAATGCATGAATATTTTCTTTTATTAAATTGGAACTCTATGATGCTCACTCTCCCGACACAACTGCTGGAGCCAAAGTCGGTGAACAAGTAAATGTGGTGAAGAAAGCTGATGGTACCCGGCTATCAAAAGAGATAGTGGCTGGGGTCTTAAAGGCTTGAAGATAAACAAGCGGCCATCTAGCTCAGAAGTAACAAAGTCCACATGGAAGAACACACCAGCCTGTGTGATCAAGTGGTCCCAAGGGATCAGTTAACAGGCATCAAAGAACAAAAAATCATATCATTGGCTGCACACCTCCATGATAGGATCGCTGAAGACAAATGGGTGCATAAGCAAATGTGGTGAAGAAAGCGGATGGTGCCCAGCTATCAAAAGAGATAGTGTCTGGGGTCTTAAAGGCTTGAAGGTGAACAAGCGGCCATCTAGCTCAGAAGCAAAAAAGCCCACATGGAAGAAGCACACCAGCCAGTGCAATCACGAGGTGCCAAAGGGACGAGGTCTAAGGCATCATGCAAAAAAAAAATGATGTGTGTGTATATGTATATATATGTGTGTGTATGTATGTATGTATATACATACCATATTGAATGAAGGGGGAAGTGGAGACCCAATGCCCAAGTGTCGGCCAATGGAGATCCCCTTATAGAGGGGTTTAGGAGAGTAGATGGGTCAATCAGGATGCGAGGTAGTACCGATGAAGAACACAGCTTTCCCCCAGATCCTGGGTGCTTCTTCCCCCCAACTACCATGATCTGAATTCTACCTTGCAGGGCTGGATAGGGCAGAGGTTGTACACAGGTACATATGAGGGCTGGAGGCACAGGGAATCCAGGGTGGATGATACCTTCAGGACCAAGGGTGTGAGGGGCGATGCTGGGAGAGTGGAGGGTGAGTGGGTTGGAAAGGGGGAACTTATTACAAGGATCCACATGTGACCTCCTCCCTGGGAGAGGGACGGCAGAGAAGGGGGATAAGGGAGACTCCGGACAGGGCAATATATGACAAAATAACAATGTATAAATTACCAAGGGCACATTAGGGAAGGGGGAGCGGGGAGGGAGGGGAAAAAAAAAAAAGGACCTGATGCAAAGGGCTTAAGTGGAGAGCAAATGCTTTGAGAATGATTGGGGCAGGGAATGTATGGATGTGCTTTATACAATTGTATGTATATGTATGGATTGTGATAAGAATTGTATGAGCCCCTAATAAAATGTAAAAATAAATAAAGACTTAAAGAAATAAATTTTAAAAATTTATTTTCATTGTAAGCTTTAAATTGGAGTTTCATAATTCAATGACTCAAGGATGCCATCAGTTTTTCTGATATGTGATAATGTGATTACATGTATGATCATGTATCTACTGGAATTTTTTTGCTAATAAACATCTGAGTAAGCCTGAATGTTCCTTTTTCTTCATCCTAAAATCCAGTGTGTTCAACAGAAAATATCTTAATTTTAATCCTCTTATTTTGTTTTCTAAAACACCTGGTACCCTTTCAATATACATATGTACATACTTATTGTAAGAACACTGAGCTTCCAGGTATTAAATGTCTTTACCATTTGTATCTCCTCTTCATCTGACATTTCCAGAATTATCAAGTGTGTTGCACACACACAAATGATGCCTGTTTACATAGTCATTGCATAATGATGATTACCTATTTCCTATTTAATTTATCTCAACTATCGGAGACATACTCTATATATCCTTTTGGTGTTCCTTGTGCTTATAGTATTCTTAGATTTTATATGATTCTCTTCTAATGCTAGATCAATTTTATTCTCCTTATCAGAGTATTTAATTTTTCTATCCTTGCTTCAAACTCTCATTTTTGCTTTTTTAAATAGTTTTATTAGGGGCTCATACAACTCTTATCTCAATCCATACATACATCAATTGTGTAAAGCACATTTGTACATTCATTGCCCTCATCATTCTCAAAACATTTGCTCTCCACTTAAGCCCCTGGCATCAGGTCATCTTTTCCCACCCTCCCCACTACCCCCTCCCTCATGAACACTTGATAATTTATAAATTATTATTTTCTCATATCTTGCCCTGTCTGACGTTTCCCTTCACCCACTTTTCTGTTGTCTATCCCCCAGGGAGGAGGTCACATGTAGATCCTTGAAATCGGTTCCCCCTTTACAACCCACCCTCCCTCTATGGTCCCAGTATTACCACTCATACCACTGGTCCTGCAGGGATCATTTGCCCTGAATTCCCTGTGCTTCCAGTTCCTATCTGTGCCAGTGTACAACCTCTGGTCTAGCCAGACAGACTTGCAAGGGAGAATTTGGATCATGATAGTTGGCGGGGGGTGGGGGCAGGGAGGGAGGAAGTATTTAGGAACTAGAGGAAAGTTGTATTTTTCATCAGTTCTACATTACACCTTGACTGGCTCGTCTTCCCCCCTCCCCCCAGACTCCTCTGCAAGTGGATGTCCAGTGGCCGACAAATGGGCTTTGGGTCTCCACTCCGTGCTCCCCACCTCATTCACTATGGTAAAATTTTTGTTCTGATGATGCCTGATCCCTTCAACACCTCGTGATTGCACAGGCTGGTGTGCTTCTTCCATGTGGGCTTTGTTGCTTCTGAGCTAGATGGCCACTTGTTTACCTTCAAGCCTTTAAGACACCAGATGCTATATCTTTTGATAGCTGGGCACCATCAGCTTTCTTGCCACATTTGCTTATGCACCCATTTTTCTTCAGCGATGGTACCATGGAGGTGAGCACACAATGATATGATTGTTTGTTCTTTGATGCCTGATACCTGATCCCTTCAGCACCTCGTGATCACACAGGCTGGTGTGCTTTTCCATGTGGGTTTTTTTTGCTTTTGAGCTAGATGGCCCCATGTTTACCTTCAAGCTTTTAAGACCCCAGACGCTATATCTTTTGATAGCTGGGCACCACAAACTCTCATTTTAATCTCTTAGAATTAAGAGAGGGATACATTTAACATGTTCTGCATGACATTTGTAGTTGTGCTGAATCATGATTTTAGCTCTCCTTGTTAATAATTTTCCCCATAGTTGCTAGGTTTTTATGCTAGTTTATGCTTAAATATCCTTTGTATTTGACGGGGAAAGTCTTATTCAATAGAAGTGGTTGCTGAACAATTATGGCTAAAGAGCAATCATGTAGAATAGTTTGAAGCCAATGCAGTTTACATCAAGGGTGTTATTTCAGACCTAGTTCTAATCAAATCAACGGTTCCATCTGTTTAGAGGCATATTTCTGCTCCATAGTCCCATTTCAGAATATGCTGGAAAGCTGTGTGATTCACAGTTCAACCCTGTGTATTGCAGGTTATCACGGTGGTGATTTAGCATGTAATTGTTTCTCTCCAGCTGTCTCAATTAATGGTTGCCAAGTCAATTGCCATATACACACTTCTTCCACATTCCACCATTTTTGCACCCTTTTTCTTGTAAAAATATGGGGTTTGTAAATCTCTTACAGGCTTGACTGCTTCCTGCTCTTCCATGTGTAGAAAGATTTCACCATGTAGTCCATCAAGATTTCATTCTTCCACACAAGGCCTTCTACTCCTGGAGACCTCGGTGCTCAGTAAACTATAGAGAGGAGACCCATAGATTCTTGTATCTATTCTCAGAATCCTTTTGACATTTTGACTAGAATTCACTGTATTTTCAGTCGTTCTCTTTTTTTTGGTCTGTTTTGATAGCTTATAGTTTTTGGTGCCTGTGTATGAGCGTAGCAAAAATATTTGTTTTATCTTTTCCATTTATTTTGTCACTAACGGTGAGTCATGGGGTAAGTAGAAGAGAACAAAATCATGTAGCATTTCACTTCCCATAACTGAAGTCCTTAAAAGGCAAATAATCAAACCACTACATATATTTTAAAAGTGAAGCTAATAATAATTCTATGAAATTTGTACCAAAATTAGCACACTCATATATTCTGGTAGCACATTCAGTTGGTATGAATCAGCTGACTCTTTACCAAAAATCATTTCTCTTTTCATCGGGAGGAAATAATGAAACTTCAGTTTTAAAACTTCCTTTAAAATAAATGATACCATGTGATTATTGCCTACATGAGTCTTTACCATGTGATTTCTGTGTATTGTTTTTTGTTTTGTTTTAACTACATGACTGTTCTCATGTGAGACTTTGGGTCTCTGCTCAAGCCCTGCCTCAACACAAGAACACTTTGTTCTAACAACCTGGAATTCTGTGAGGCTCACCCTCCTGGTGTAATGCTGAAGTCAAAATGGGTGCATAAGCAAATATGGTGAAAAAAAGCTGACGGTGATCAGCTATCAAAAGATACAGCATCTGTGGTCTTAAAGGCTTGAAGTTAAACAAGCAGCCATCTAGCAGAGAAGTAACCAATCCACATGGAAAAAGCACACCAGCCTGTGTGATCACGAGGTGTCAATAGGATCAGGTAACAAGTATCAAAAGACCCAAAATAAGCAACAAAAAATGTGTTGAGAACAAAGGGGGTCAGAGCAGAGACCCAAAACCTATCTGTAGACAATAGGACAGATCCTCACAATAGGGTCCCAAGAAAGGGAGGAGTCAACAAGGGGGTAGGAGAGCACTGGTGAAACACACAATATTCCTCTGGTTCCTTGAGGCTTACTTATCCCCAACTATCATGACCCCAGTCCTGCCTTTCACTGTGGGCCAGATCACAGCATGAACACAGGTACAGATAAGACCTCATGACACACTGGATCCAGGTCAGATGAAACCATCAGAGACAGAAATGAGAGTAGCGATACCAGGGTGGTAGGGAGAACATGAGGAGAGGTGGGAGGTAGGGGGGACCAGTCACAATGATTGATACATAAACCCTCACCCCCAGGGGAATAAACAGCAGAAACCATTGGTGTAAGATATAAAAATAATAATTATTTATAATTTATCAAGGGTCATGAGAGGGGAAGAGGGGGAAGGAGGGAAAAAAGAGGAGCTGATACCAAGGGTTGTAATAGAAACTAAATGTTTAGAAAATGATGATGGCAACATACGTACAAATATGCTTGATACAATTCATGTACGGATTGTTATAAGAGCTGTGAGAGCTTCCAATAAAATGATCTTAAAACAACAACAGCATAAAAACCCCACATGCTTGTTCTCATGTGAGTCTCTTTTAAGCTGCTGTATTAACAACTACCAGATGTTTCTTCGTGTCTGATGTCCTTCTAGCTGGTTGGAATGGAGACAATACATCCCAACGAACTTTTGGAGTGACTTGTTAGCAGTCATTCCTGGAAGAAAGTCTACATGATCCATAAATAGATCCAAGAATGGATATGGAGCTCCCCCTTAATCCTAGCTCTAATCTAAGATCAATTAGTTCTCATGACATGACCCTGTAAGATACTTGTCCTAAAGAAGAAAGCAAAGAAGATATGGTGCTATACCAAAGTGTGGTGAAGAAATTTGATAGTGCATGGCTATCAGCTAGAATGGCATCTGGGGTCTTAAAGGCTTGTTTCCAAACAAGCAGCCATCTAAGTGAGATGTCAACTAAATCCACAAGGACGAAGCACACCAACACCTGTGCCCTAAGGACTGTAAATTATATAATCCAAAGCAAAAGGAGGGAATGATATCAGAACTTACAATGTGAGATTCAGGTTTGCAGAAGGCGACAGATGACAACATATTTTTGAGATCTATAACTAAGCCTCCAGTGAATTCCCTCTAACCATAATAAACTGGATACAAAGAGAGAGTACTGGAGAGGTGACATAGCAGATTAAACTGACAAACCTCACTTGAATGATTAAAACCTTATCACTTGATCTGGTTTCAATATTTTCTGTTTATTTGTTTGCATATTGAAGTTTATCTCTGAAGTATTCTGTTATCATGGGTAGCCTTAAGGAACCTTTGTAATATGTTTTTCAGTATATGAAACCAGGATTGATGAACCTGTAGAAACAAAATTAGAATAAGGGTTCCTGGGGTAAACAGTGGGGAAGTTGGGGTAAAGGGGAAGCAAATATCAAGAGGTTCATGAAGGACAAAAGTGTTTTGAAACTGATGGTGGTAGCAATTGCATAATACTGCTTGATGTGACTAAACTATGGAATGGTATAATGTCTGGATTAGTTACTAATAAAATGGTTTGGGGAAAAATAAACAAAAATCTAAACAATAGTTTACCTTGACTAGTAAATAATTTATGCTTTCAATAATGTGTTCTTTTGAGACATATATGAGATCAAACTGACAAGTGCAGCATGGAAAATTAGATAGGAATCTTAGGGCAAGTGGACTCCAGTTCGTGGGGGAAGAATAACTTGTGTGAGTGCAGAAGAGAAACACCCCACCCAAAGCACGGGTGAAAACTTCATGCAACATGGAAACTAGATTGGAGAACCAGAGGACAACTAACGACAACATGGGTACCATATTAAATAGAATGTGACCAAACAATGCCATTGCTCAATTTGTGTGGAAAGTCTCAGAATCTAACCAAGCTTCTTTTGTAAATTTTCTTCAAGAACCCAATAAAATAGCAAAAAATGGACTCAAATGATAAAACATGGGTGTACATTAAAAATAAATACACCCTAAGAAATTTACACTGAAGTAAACTAAAGTATAATGGTATAATATGAACTAACTATTTACCTGGCCTCCAAACCTGAGCTCAGTGTTATGGTGTACCTCCCCAGCATGCCATGCTTGACTGAGGATGTAGTTTGGTCATACATATATTCCTTAATATGCTTTACTAGCAAAAAAATAGATTGAGCACTTATAGTGGCTGGGATGTAGTGAATGTTTTGAATTAAACAAACTTATGGCATAGATACTGTATTAGCGATATATTATAGACAGAGGAATTTAGGATCAAAGAATTCAATAACTTGCTCACAGTCACATGTTACTGGAGCTGAGAATTAATACTCCTATTTAATTATGGAGCTTGTGCTCTTCACGAATATAATTTCTCAAAACTAAAAATTAAAACACAAGAGCAGTTATGAGGGCAGGAACTTTGGTTGTTTTACTGGCTGTTTTATTCTTTGCTATTTACTCTTGTGTCTATACTAATTTCTGGCACATAGTGTTTATTAAATATTTGGTGAACATATGAAATGTAACACTGTTGAAAGAACATTTTGAAGCAAAATTTCATCCTATCCTATATGTATTTTCAACCCGCATGTATTTCCAGTTGTACAGGCTAAAACTACCATATAGTTGCAATATACTGCTAACGAACTTTGTATTACAGAATTCAGTATTTGTAAATTATTCTTAGTAACAAGCATCAAACACTAAAATTAAAAAGGTCAACACACTAAAACCATTTGGAGAACTTCTAATGCTTCCCACTATTTTCATTTTGCCTGTTTGTAAAGAAGCTCTCATATTACTTATTTGTGAGAATACACAATTTATTTCAAACTCACTATTTACATTGGTAAACTGAATAATACATATATATCACAAGGTAATAGTAAATACAGACTAATTACATGAATATAAAATACTTTATTAGCTTATATGCTTTTTATAGTTTCATAATGATTAATAAAGGACACATTTTTACTTTACCTTTGGCATATAGTTGAAGTTGGAAAATTTCTTAATATTTCTGCTTCAAACATTTGTAACTTCATATTGTTGGATGTGATAATTATTTAATACAGAATTTATAGAATTCACATGTTTTCAATACTTATCTTCAGTGACATTTTCCTCCATTAGGAAAACAACTTAAATTTATGTACTAAACATCAGCTTTTGTGCTCAAATTTTAAATTTCTCTATCTGTGCTCATATGACAACAGTATGTCAAAACTAATCTTCCTGAGACTAAATATGGTAATTTCATCATGGCATGAACTAAGTACCATGACTCTGTTATATATCTACTTTTATCATTCTACATTCCATCTATCATCCATCTATCTATCTATCCAGCTACTTCCCTACCAAACCTACCCACATATGTACACACTTACCTACCTACCAACTCCCTAATATTTACACTACATATATAATTTATTGAAAACCACAGGTGCCTGGGTCTAATGAAGCTCAAATTTTTATGTGTATTTCTCCGCTCGTCACCCTTATAAGAAATAATAATCTATTAATATCAAGATCCAACAGAAGCCAGGAACATTTAAAAAATGGAATCAGGCACCTTAAGAAAGTAAAAGCAGAGTGGGCTGGGAATGCAGCTCGCGAGTTGCTCTGCTCAGTGACCACATGCCTGTAATAGCATTCACTACCCACTGAAAGAGGAGAAGGAGCAGCTTCTTCCATAGACCATGGATAAAATTCATGATCTGCCCTAGGCGTCTGCAATTAACTTCCAATACATTGGTGACTTGGAATGCAGAGTCAACTAATCTTCGCCTGTTCTTTCTTTCTGCTTGGCATTTCTGACAGTCTTCCCAAGAACGTCCCGTTAATGGCGAGTGTGTTCAGCGAGCAAACGGAACACCTTCTGACGCTCAAGCGTGGTTCTCCTCGGGGACCATTAGCCTGGCCTGCAGTTGCCCGATCAAGACTGCAGTCCTAACATATGTTCTACCTTACTGAAATCTATTTTCCCCCTTTTGGGCAGCCCAGACTCCAACCTAAGTGACATGGAAATTTGATGCCGAACTTCCGTTAATCCTAAACTCTAATGGGGTGAAGCACCTGAGCAGCCACGGCTCGCTGCCTCCCTTCACTCAGATGCCTGAATCAACTCCATTCCAGATCAGTCTCAGTCTAGAAAGAAAGAATCCAATCTGCTAATCAAATGTGGTTTGATTCTGGAGGGCACGGTGCTATTTCGTAACTCCTGAGTCGGCCTGCACTTTTATCTTTAAACAATATCCAATAGGCTTTGGCAAAATTCCACTCAGTCCGATTTTCCTAATCTGATGTTTTCTTACCACCAGAACAGTGAGAGCCTTTTCACTGACACTCCATTCCCTATGAGAATATTTCAAGCATTCCACACAGGGTAGTCCAAATCGAATGCAATTAACAGCGTACATGATGTATTTAAAATCATCTCCCAAGATGTGAAGATTTACCACCCAAGCCAAAGTTTGGCTTAGTTTGAATTGATCCCTCCCCTTGTTTTCCTTTCCTCTCACTTCAAAACATCACCTCTTCAAACTGAAAAACGTAACCTTCTATAGTTTCACTACAAGCAAAAACTATCATAAGCTGTTAATTATCGATCATGTTCCAATTATCTTTGAACCTCTTAAACAAGATAGCACTGCTACCTTGGATAAATAAGAGACCAAAAGTAGATTTGATAAATTCTGGAAGAAAATTATGAGTAGATCCTTTTGTTGTTGTTATTGGATATTTGTTTGTTAAGGAAAATGATTATCATAAGGGGCTCTATGAATCTCCATTTTGAGCTAGAGATATATTACAAGACAATATAAAGTAATGCATAATTACTTTTAATAACTCCTGTATTGATTTCTATATCCATATATTCCTTATTTTAAATATGCCTTTCTAATTCATTGCAATAGAATTGAAAGGAGATTTTTTGTGTATCCTTCAAAGTGATTTTTTTTCAAAGCTATGTATTTAATTTTTTTTACAACACAAACTTATCACCTTCAAAGTGTTCTACATTATACATAATACATTTTTCAAATCTGTGATTCCATTTTTGGAAACATTTTCCAACTCATCTGTTTGGATAGTTGATAGCACTTCCCTCATTTTTGTTCCCTCACCTCTTCTATGTCATCAAATCACTGTCCTTTCATGTCCCTCTAAATTCTCAGAAACAAAAAGTAGTCACAGGGAGTGAGGTCAGGTGAGTTAGGTGCATGGGGCAAGAGAGGCATGTTGTTTTTGCCCAAAACCAGCACACTGAGATGACTGTATGAGCAGGTGCATTGTTGTGGTGGAAAAACCACAAATAAAGCCGTTTTTGGTCACCTTTTATGGTTACGTTTTATGCCACCTTTTCAGAATCTCTAAGTAGAAAGTTTGATTAGCAGTCTGACCTGGTGGAAGGAACTCCAAAGGCACTAGGAGTCGACATTTGCATCCGTTTGGGATGTTAAAAGACATCCAGAATGGGGTTTGTCATCATTCAATAATCCACCTTCTTTGAAATGAGAAACCCACTCAGACACTTGAGTTTTTCCCATAGCGCTGCCGTTGGAAGCTGTGTTCAACGTCACAACAGTTTCTGTGGCATTTTTACAAAGCAGGAAACAGAATTTCACACCCGCCTGCTGTTCTCTTAAATCAACCATCACGAAAAAGAGGTCCAAGAGCAGCGCTTCTCCACCTTCCTGACGCCGAGACCCTGTCACACAGGTCCCCGTGTGGTGGTGGCCCCCAACCATAACATTTTCATTGCTACTTCATCACTGTCATTTTGCTACTGTTATGAATTGGGTGCCCCTGTGAAAGGATCGTCCAAACCCAAAGTAGGTCACGGCCCAGTTTGAGAACCCTTGCTCTATAGGGATCCAGAGGAGGGCTGGTAGGTGTTACCCACTGACCTTCAAATTAGCAACACAACACTTTTCACGCAGTGTCTGGATGCTTGTGTGAAAGAAATCGATGAATGTGGTGAATTGTGAGATGATAGACAGGAAATAAATATGATGTCTAGTGATTGTGAAGTGGCTGTCAGTACAGGCTGGGCAGGCGTGCATACTAACAACCACAGCCATGGAACATGTGCTGAGGCCGATGAAGGGTGTTGACTAGACCAATATGCTGTGGCTTGTTTTTATCCCTAAAACCAATTCATGGAGTGATAATTCCAATTCTTCCTCGCTTTATAGCCAAGGCTCTTATCAATCAGGAAAGTAAAAGGCATTCAGTAGACTGAGGTAAGTGCTCCTTGTACAAAGAAAAGGAAAGCTAGACAGCAGTGAACTTCTAGAAAATAGTGAGGATCAACAGAGTGACTGTCAAAATTAAAGTAAAATGAAGAAACAAAAGTGGATTTGAGAATTTATAATCACAAACAACCTATATAATTCCAAACAATTTGCACCCAATTGCAATGACCATTCTCTTTGGGGCAATAACCAGTCGTGTTCAGACATGACCGCAGTGGTGTTCAAGTGAATGCTAGGAATTACACAGAGGCAGAACTTCTCCCAGGAAGTAGTGAAAACAGATTTTATCTAAGAGCCACATTTTTACAACTACCTCATTCTACTTTGGCTGAATAAATAACTAGGGGATTACAGACCATATTGTTTTTTTAATATTCAGTACTGTGGCTGGCAAACAGCAGAGTTCTTGGATACTCTTGCACAAGTAAATGATTAGTTATATTTATTTTCCAATCTGCCAAATATCTATTGACCATTGATAAGATTATGGAATTCCCAAACTAAGGAATAATAACATTGAAAATTCTCATAACAGTGCTTTTAAATAAAGATGCAATATAATGGTATAGAACAAAAAGAGATCAGAGAGATGGATTTTCCACAGAGAATGCGAAGTAAGCATAGACTACAAGTGGATTAATTCCTGCTCTGATCACCATGTACTTGCCATTTCTGCGGTCAAACTGGAAGACAGGATTAGTCTGCATTTCTTTCAAGGATATGTTAAGAAAATGGTCAACCTATATGCTGTGAGTTCACACTGAATTAAAACATTAAGGAGAACGCTAGAGTATATGGATTAGATATCATGAACGACTACACTCTGAGTCTCTAGGAAACCCAAGGAGACAAACACAAGTGGGTACTTTTCAAAGAAAGTGGATCAGTCTCACAGAATGATGTTAAATGATGTCACCATTCTCACACATTTAGACGTAACATTAAGATATTTCACCCTTATAACTGCTGATATCAACATTTGGCAGCAGAGTCTACAAATCTGCTGGCTTTGAAGCCACACTACCTACAAGAGCAGTTCTCAACCTGAGATGCAACCCCTTTGGAGGTCAAATGACCCTTTCACAGGGGTCGCCTGATTTAAAACAGTAGCACAATTATAGTTATGAAGTCACAACAAAAATAATTTTAAGGTTAGGGGGTCACCACAACATGAGGAAGTGTATTAAAGGGTCCCCGCATTAGGAAGAATGAGAAGCAATGACATATGGGTCTCCAAAAGAGCTTACCATCCTCAAAAGCCACAGAGTACTTGAAATAGTTGGACTTTTTAGAACTACTTAGTAGGGTGGCATTGGCTAGTTGCCTTGGGGCAGCTCTGGCCCTGTGACCCTGGGTACAAAAGAATGTAACATTGCCCAGCCTGCACCGTGCGTACCAGAGTGCCTATGAGCTCCCTGAGGCACGCACTGTGGCAGCCTGCCCTTGAGGCCTTCCTCTTTTACTGCCCATCACTGTCCCAGGCATGACGTGCTTCTCCAGGGACTGGTCTCTCAGATGGTCTGTGCAAAGGATGTGAGGCAAGGCCTCGTCATCTTCTGTAAGGAGAACTCTGACTGTACTCACTTCAAGACAGATGTGTTTGTCCTTTCAGTCCCTGGTACTGTCAATACTCTCCCACACCATGGCTCAAGTGCATCACTTTTCTTTGGTCTTCCTTATTCAATGTCGAACGTCACTGCATAGGAGGTGATTGAAGAGACAATGCTTTGGGCCTCTAAATAATACCCTTGCTTTGCAACACTCTAAAGAGGTCTTGTGCAGCAGATTGACCTAATATAATACATATCCTTAGATCTTGATTGTGGCTTCCATGATCAAAGCAAGGAAAAGGGCAATATGAAATCCTTCATCACTTCAATCTTTTCTCCATTTATCATGATATTATGTATTAGTGCAGTTTTAAGACTTTGGGTTTTTGTTTTTTTTAATGAATTGAAATCCATACTGAAGTCTGCCATCCTTGATCTTCATCAGCAGGTGCTTCAAGTTCTCCTCGCTTTCAGCAAGCAAGGTGGGGTTGTTGTCTGTCGTTGTCGACGGTATTGTTCTGTGCCATCAGTCCACTGTGACACATAGTGAGCCTGTGCACAGCGGAACAAAACACTGCATGGTTCAGCACCACCCTCCCGATGGTTCCTGCGCCTGAGCCCATTGATGAAGCCATGGTGTCAACCAATCCACTTGGCTGAACCCCTTCCTCTTTTTTGCCACCCTTCCACTTTAGTCTTGTGACTACATGTCCAAAGCATGTAAGAGGAAGTCTTGTCATCCTTGCCTCTAAGGAGCACTCTGGTCTTACTGATTTCAATACAGAGCAGTTTGTCCTTCTCCAGCACCCCAGTTCAAATGCAAATTCAATTCAAATGCACCACTTGTCTGCCAGTTTGTCATGCTGTGGGCTCTTCTGTGTTGTTGTGATGCTGGAAGCTATGTCTTTGGTGTTTCAAATGCCAGCAGGGCCACCCCAAGCACAACTAAGGAGGGACTAGACTCCCACTCTTGAGGAAGAAGCTGCTTAAAACCTTGGACAGAGCTTCAAAGCAGGCTCACATGTTGAAAGCCTGAACAAAGGAAGCAGAACACTGTCAGATAAACTGCATGTGGATGGACCCCTCAGGTGGGAGGGCCCTCAAAATGTGACTGCAGAGGAGCTGCTTTCTTGGAGGGGAGTCCACTACGTGGAAGTGAATTGAGGAAAGCCGGCAAGAGTGGAGCATTTGCTGTCTTCATTTGCTCATGGCGCAGGACTCAAGGTAAAGCGAAACAGCTGCAACAGTCTTCTATGATTGGAACTTGGAATATGTGAAGCATAAATGTAAGAAAAGTGGAAGTGCTCAAAAATGAACTGGAATGCATGTACAACAATGCTCTAAGCATTAGTAAATGGAAATGGACTGGTATTGGCAATTTAAAATCAGAAGGTCATTTCATTTTCTACACCAGGAAAAACACAATCAAGAGGAATGGTGTGGTATTCATTGTCAGAAAGGATCTCACTACATCCATCATGAAGTACAATGCTGTTAATTACAGGATTATATCTATCCAGCTTCAAGGAAATCCAATCAATAAGCAATTATTCAAATGTATGGACCAACCACAAAAGCTAGTGATGAAGAAATTGAAGAATTCTACCACAAACTTCATTTGGAAATTGATCGCATGCGATCAGGATGCATTGATAATTAGTGTTGATTGGAATGCAAATGTTGGAGACTGGTGGAAGAACAGTAGTTGGTAAATGAGCTGGAGATTTCATGATAGGATTTTACAAAACTAACAACTTGTTCACAGCAGGTACTTTTTTCCACAACACAAAAGGCAAGTACTGACAGCAGACCTGGTGAGCTGTGGTTGAACCTCAAGACCATCACTCAAGAGGAAAGCAGAAAGTCTTTTTAAAAGACAGGCAAGAAACAAAGGTCAAAGTGGAGGCCAGAAGGTCGGGTGGTCCCCTCGATAGCGATAGCCTCATTTCAAGGAGAATACACTCAACAAATTTCTAAATAAAGCTGAAAGGCACTTGTTAACTGTCTGCACTTGAACCAGCCAGCTTATGCCTGCAGGGACAGGTCAGTGTGAAAATTCTAGTCTCGAGGCTCTTTCTGGGTTATCATAGAAAGGCAGCTAACGGCTCACAGCTCTTTACAGTAGAACATCCTGAAAATGTGTCTCAGGCTATTTTTAACATTTCTCTGTCATAACGTGTTGCACACACCCAGGCTAATTTAGAAGCCTTCGGAATATGAATTCTTAAGCAATTGCATACAGAAAAATGATTTAAAAGGAAAGGATTTCATGGTGGCTCTTTTGAATATCCGAAGATAGGCATTTACAGTTATGACAAATAGATCATTAGAATCACCAGGCTCAACGATGTGAGAAATGTTGTGAGCCTTTGAGGGTGGCCATGAAGTTCCTGTGTGTGCTCCCTCCCTATGAATCACCACTGATAGCACCCAACAACCTGCACTGGCCACAGGGCTGAGCAGATAGCTACGATACAAATTAATTTTAATCACTTTTGGTCCATGGCAGAAGACTGGAAGCATATAGCCAACAATGAATCTTACTTTGCAATAAACAATTTTATCACTTTTGGGATTTCATTAATATATAATGCTAATTCTTTTTCACACACATTCTGTTGTCTTAACAGAAGATAGCTAAGAGCATAATCATATAGGAATATTTCTCCCAAATGAGTACAATACAAGTAGCTAGAGAATTATCTTTCACTTCCTGCCTACTGGGTAAAAAAAACACATTTGAATTAGTGCTCTATTATTATTAATACTACTCATGATTCTAGAAGAAAACA
Source organism: Tenrec ecaudatus (assembly GCF_050624435.1). NCBI lineage: Eukaryota > Metazoa > Chordata > Mammalia > Afrosoricida > Tenrecidae > Tenrec > Tenrec ecaudatus. The sequence goes on from NW_027459265.1 coordinate 49,307, forward strand.
CAACTAAGAAAGAATAATGTTTAGGCTTTGGCCATCTAGGAAAGGGTAGGGATTGAAGAGAGAACTCCAGAATTAAATGTTTTCCATAAAATTTGCATTTGCAAAGCACTAAGAAGTGTCAGAAGGATGCAGTAATCCCAGAGTTGTCTTTGGACAATCCTACTTAACTGCGGTGAAGTGTCTGCTGCAATGATTGCAAACTGAGGAAACTGGGAAAGATTTCGACCTGGCAGTGTTTTGTACAAAATGTGTCTAAGCCATCTATTCTCAATTTCATTCCTGAAAGGGCAGCATTTCTACAAAGTTAAGCAGTCACCTATCAACCTAAAACCAGTGGCTGTTCCTCTGATCTGGCTCAGAGTTTTGTGTTTTCAAGCACATCCTCTGACTTTTCACTTTTGCAATACGTAAAGAGATGATCACCACATGTTTCATCTGGCAAACTTTAAACCAAAGACTGGAGACCCATCAGAAAACAAAGAAGACCCTTTAATAAAATACATGTTGGTAAAAACCCAATAAGGAGATTTAAAGCAGATTCAGTGAGATTATTATAATCCAGTTTGCAAAAATATTAAGGCTATATTTGCAATGCTGTTACAATTCCTGAAACCAGGATTTAGATAAAAAATAAAATAAAACTGAAAGGCAGATTTTGAATGTTCTCAAAATGTGCTTCTTTATGAGCCATTTTATTGTCAGTGTCTAATTCACTGAATTTCCAGTTTCTCTAATATGACACAAATTTATAAGCGATGAAACAAGACAATAAAACTATAGTTATTAATTTTTAAATTATACATTCATCAAACATGTATTAAACACTACTGATGACTGCTAGCTAATATTTAGGGCACTACTAAGAGTGGCAGGAATAATCTCTAGACACATGTCCTTGTGTGTTATTACTGAAACAACTACTCTCAAAACCAAACTCAATGTCACAGAGCCATTTTTAATTTATAATGACCTTATACAATGGGGTAGAATTGCCTCCTTGGGTTTCCCAGGCTGTTGCCCTCATCTTTCTCCAGAAGAGCAGCTAGGAGTTTCAAACTGATAGCTTTGTGGTTAGCAGCCAAACATGTAGCCACTGTACCAGAGGGCTCTCTTCATCTTTAATTAAGTTTGCAGATTAAAGATTAATCATGGCCTAACAAAAGTTGAGAAAGCACGTTGTGCTGAAAAAAAAAATCATAGCATTGTGAATGAGGGGGAGTGCAGAGTGGGGACCCAGGGCCCATCTGGGGGAGATTGGATGTCTCCTAGCAGAAGGGCTGTGGGGACGTGACGAGCCAGTCAGAGTGTAGTATAGCAAAGGTGAAACATACAATTTTCCTTTAATTCTTAAATGCTTCCCCTCCCCCCACTATCATGATCCCAATTTTACCTTACCTGGATCGGAGAATGTATACTGTCACAGATAGGAACTGAAAATACAGGGAATCCAGGACAGATGAACCCCTTAGGATCAGTGGTAAGAGTGGCAATATTGGCAGGATAAAGGGAAGATGAGGGAGAAGTGGGGAAGAGATGACAAGGTCTACCTATAACCTCCTCCCTGGAGGACGGACAGCGGAGAACTAGGTGAGGGAGATGTGGGATGGTGTAAGTTAAGATAAACTATTAATTATTTATAAATTATCAAGGGTTCAGGGGGAGGGGAAGCAGGGAGGATGGGGAAAAATGAGGAGCTGATACCAAGGGCTCAACTAGAAAGCAGATGTTTTGAGAATGATGATGGCAACATATGTACGAATGTGTTGGACACAAATGATGTATGTACGGATTGTGAAAAGAGTTGTATGAGCCCCTAATAAAATGATTTTAAAAAATTAAAAACAGCTATCCCTTGGAAAACTAATGTATGTAATGAGAGTTTCTAACATCCAATAAAAGTATCACTGTTACTCTCTAAAAGTGTTATAATATTAAAAGTTGCTATAAATTATGTATTCTGCATAATCGAAATATGTATCTAGGCAGTGACTAAATGCTGGCAGCCCATGGGTTATGAAGGAGACCATCTCTTAATGGTGTCTTTAAAATTCCCAGGTCAGTCGGAGCAGGCGCACTGGTCCGTATTTAGCTGTCCAAGGGAAAGCTATAAGCTTCCTTCATGATTAAAGAGCTGCCAGTGCAACAAGTGAAGGCGATGAGATAAAGCATTTCAGTGCAATTGGGGCTGGTTTACTCGTTTCAAAATGAGGGCATTTACGTAGTTAAAGGGCAAGGAGTTGTTTTACAGGCTGGATGATCATAATCGAGGGTATTCCTGTATATCAATAAACTAACTGCTCATGGTGAAGATGATGATGGCAACAACAGTGAGGATTACAATGAAGACAATTAGGGAGATTTACCTCGGGATCTTCCAGCGTCTCAACATACATGACACCCAAAGCAATATACATGAAGAAAGCAGGAGGTGAGTAAGAAGCCAGGAAAGAAAAGCTGCTGACAGTTATGGCTGGGTAGTTCACATACCAGCAGCATCATTCAAGGTGAACAGTTTTCAGTGGAGCTTCCAGACTAAGACCAACTAAGAACAAAGTGAAGGCTATTCACTTCAGAGTTATTAGGAACATAAAATGTCATGAACAGTCACGGAACACTGGCAACTATGCGGAAAAACGATGAACAGCAAGAGATCATGGTGAGCTATAGTGCAGGAAGGTAAGCCCCTCAAGTCAGAAGGCAATCCGTACACAGCTGATGGAGAGCTGCCACCTCAACTTAGAGCTGCACATAAGGAGGGGGAGGTAAACACGAGTGAGGACTACGGGGCACGTCGCTGTGCTCTTGGGAAAGCCGCACGCGGACCAATGGCCATCATCTGAACAGAACGAGAGAAGACGGAATCATTTAGAATCAGGGCAGGTGAGCACAAGGGCTGTAGTCTTTCAGCATCCTTGTTGAATCTGCGTGCTGGGAGATAACAGGAGAAAGTGGATTGCATACAGAGGAATGAAGTATTTGGATTGGAGGAAAGCTTGCTAGCAACCTATGATCGGCAGTTGACACAACCTTGCTTGCTGCAAGTGAGGAGGATGGGAGCACTTGCTGATGAAGATTAAGGACTGCAGTCTTTAGTGTGGATGACAAATTAATGTAAAGAAAAAACAAACCATCACAATTGGACCAATAGACATTATCCTGATAAATGTAGAGATGGTGATTTTGTTAAGAATTTCATCTTGCTTGGATCCACAGCAATTTTTATGGAAGCAGCAGTCAAAACAAGTAAAACATTGTACTGCACTGGGCAAATCTCCTGTCCCTAGTCCCCTTAAAATGGTGGACATGCAAGGCCATCGCGTTCAGGGCTAAGGTGTTCCTAACTGAAGCTGTGGCAATTTCAACAGATTCTTATGCAGGTGAGAGTTATCTACCCAGTAATAAATAATACAGAAGAATAGATACATTTGAATACAGTGCTGGTGAGGACTATTGAAAAGTGCGATGGACTGCCAAGAGAACCAACACATCAATCTTAAAAGTATGCCCTCTAGATGCAAGCATGATCAGACTTCATTGTACATACTTTGAACACGTGATCAGGATAAACCAATTTGTGGAGAAGGACATCTATTTGGTGAAGTCTGAGGGCACTGACAAAGATGAGAAGCCCGATGGAGTGACAAAGTGGCAGCAACAAAGGGTCCCAACCTAACAAGCACTGTGAGTCTGGTGCACAGTGTCGCTGTGAGCAGGAAGCAATTCGATTGTACCGAGCAACAACTAAAAGCGATCTCTGGATGGCTTTAGACTATGAACAAATTTTCCAAATAATTTTCATGTATTTTAAAATATGTTATTAAATACCATAGGTCAATGAAGCATTAATATACACATATTTTTGAAAACTGTGCTCAGAGCATGTGAATAAGTTTAAATAGCCAGCCCTTTTGTTATTACTGATTCTTATTTCATTTTCTTCTAATTTTCAGTTTTTATCAAACACTAAGCTCAAAAATATTTTTTAATAAATCACTTTATTGGATGCTCATACAACTCTTATCCGAATCCATCCATCCATCCATCCATCCATTGTGTCAAGCACATTTGTACATGTGTTGCTATCATCATTCTCAAAACATTTTCTTTCTACTTGAGCCCTTGGTATAAGCTTCTTGTTTTTTTCGCCTCCCTCCCCCCACTCTCCCTTCCATACCCTTCATAATATATATTTTTTCATGTCTTACACTGTCCCATGTCTCCCTTCACTCACTTTTTCAGTTGTCCATGCCCTAGGGAGGGGGTTATATTTAGATCAGCTATCTAGACACCACTTCCATTTCTAAGAAATTTTAAATCTCCACTTTACACAAGGGATAGCATGAATCACTCTCCTGCCACAAGCCATCTACTTTATAAATGTGTTTGCTCCCACTTACCTGTGTTTAATCTTTTAATGGATCCCCATGGTAAACTTTTATTCTCTTAATATGCTATCTTCCTTAAACTTTGCAGACCAAACTATATATTATGTATTTTAAAAGAACGTCGCATTAAGAGTGCCATAAGTTATCACTGTCTGTGCAGAAATAAGTGACATTTACTCAATGATTTTGTAATACTTATCCAAAGCATTTCTATATTGAATATTCTACTTAGCTACTGAATATCTTCCCTAGTAGACTGTGAGTTGAGCATCTTGAGAAGAGTGTATCTGTCTTACTCGTTGGCATACCTTCCCAATCTAAAATATTGCCTCCAAAAATAAAAGAAACTAAACCAAATAAAACAATGATCAAAATATTTAGGTATTTTATCACTGATTTCAAAGATCGAGACATAATATAATCTGATTTGGAAGTAACTGAGTAATTGTTTACCTATACACAAGCAAGCACAACTGGGCTGTGATAAGTGTGTAAAGAGAACAATTCCCTCTGTAACATATCGAAATAAGAACGTTACTCTCCATACAGTATTTCATACATCCCATGCATATTCAGTCAAAGTCAAAATAGAGTTTTAATGTAATATGCCAAACTGATTACAAAATTGCTAATAAGAGAAAAACTGTCAGGTTTCAAAGAAGAGCAACAGGAAATGTTTACCAATGATGCCATCCTATACAGTAATGTAAAGAGAACCACACAGTATGGGAGCCAAACAACAACAAAAACAAAGCCCAAAAGAATACCAACAGACCAATGACAATCCCCTGTAAATAGTAAGATATTATATAAAATTACCAAATAAAAGTGCTTAAAATTAATTAAAATAACTGGTTATGAGTGTGTTAATGCTAAAGGAAATTAGATCTACATTTTATCCCGTATAATAAAAGAGAAGAAAGAGTTGACGAATTGTATTGCAAACTAAAGTAACAACTGAAGTACAAAGATATTCTAAATTCTTAGGGGAGCCTTCTATGGACAGTAGACCTAGAGAGCCACAAAAGGAATAGTTTGACAATTTGGAACATTCTTTGAATGTAAACTACCCAACAAAGTTAAAATAAAGAAATCAACATAGTACTGTGAAAACATCCAATAAAATGTAGCCTAGAAAAAGGATTAACATCCCAGATACCCACAACAATGAAAATAAAGTAGGATAAAAGAAAAAACCCTTTGTTGATTTTCTATTATGCTTTAATCCTTCATTAATCAGAAAACACTTCACAGAATAAAAATCAAAATTCACAAATACATTTGGAAGGATGCATAATCACATTTGCTAAACGTTAAAAACTTAAAAGTATTTATACTACCTATTGTATTCGCTTTGAGTTGTGAGGGAATTGGAATTTTTAGGTGCGTGGTTGATGAACCTTTACACTGGTAGAATCTCTTGGAATGTATCAAACTGTTTATACATTTTGTATCAAATATTCCACTTACAATAACAAATTAATAAGTCATTTTTATAATAAAAGATTGTTCAAAATATTCACTGCAGTCATGATTATAGTACTGAAAAATTAGAATCAAACTCTCCAGACATATTTTTACAAATGAGAGTAGAGAACGAATGCTTTCATATGTAAATATTAAACCCTGTGAAAATACAAAGAATGAATGAGCATATAGTATTAGTACTTTCACATCTGAGGAGGGTTAAATGAGTATGGAGCAAGAGCAAAAGAAGGTTTTCATACTATATTTATGTTTTGTTTTAGTCTTGACAATTAGAAAGCGTTCAGTGGTTACTTATATATTTTAATATAGCCATAAATAAGAATACCTAGAGCAGTTTACTGAAAAGAGTTGCATAGAAGTCGATCCTTTCAACAATCAATGACTGATTAATTCAACAACACATACAAATACAACATTGCACTATGGATTGGAGTAGCAAGCAGTAGTATAAGGAAGAGATAATGCACTATCCTCAGGATAAGGCTACACTCATCTAACTCACTCTAACCCACTGCAACCCAGTCAATGCAGACCCACAGCGAGTCTATAGGGCAGCGTAGAACGGTCCCTTTGAGTTTCAAAGACTGTAACTTTTTTTTAATTACTTTTATTGGGGGCTCTTACATCTCTGATCACAATCCATACAATCATCTATTGTGTCGAGCCCATTTGCACAGATGCTGCCATCCTCATTTTCAAAGCATTTTCTTTCTACTTGAGCCCTTCATATCAGCTCCTCATTTTTCTCCCTCCCCCCCTACCCACCACCCTCCTGAACTCTTGATGAGTTATAGATTATTATTTTCATATCTTAAATCTTCCTCTGTTGCCCCTCACCCAGTTTTCTGTTGTTCGTCCCCATGGGAGGGGGTTTATGTTGATCCTTGTGATCGATTTCTCCTTTCTCCCCTCACCTTCCCCTTATCCTCCTGGTATCTCTATTCTCATTGTTGGCCCAGAGGGGTTTATGGATTCCCTGTGTTGCAGGCTCTTATATGTAGCACTGTGCATGTTTTGGTCTAATCCGATTTGTAAGGTAGAATTGAGGTCATGATAGTGTGGGGGAAGGAAGCATTAAAGAATTAGAGGAAAGTTGTGTGTTTCAATGGTGCTCTACTGCACTGGCTCATCTCTTCCTTGTGACCCTTCTGTGAGGGGATGTCCAATTGTCTACCTACAGGCTTTGGGTCTCTACTTCTCCCCCCAACCCCCCACTCCCATTCACATTGAGTATAATTTTGTTCTGGGTCTTAGATGCCTAATACCTGATCCTTTTGACACATCATGATCGCACAGGCTGGTGTGTTTCTTCCATGTGGGCTTTGTGGCTTCTCAACTATATGACCACTTGTTTATCTTCAAGCTTTTAAGACCCCAGATGGTATATCATTTGATACCCGGGCACCATCAGCTTTCTTCACCACATTTGCTTATGCACTCATTTTGTCTTCAGTGATTTTGTTGGGAAGGTGAGCATCACAGAATGCCAGATTATTAGAAAAAAAATGTTCCTGTATTGAGGGAGTACTTGAGTCGAGGCCCGATGTCCATCTACAACCTTAATTCTTAACATATAGATATATGTACATAGATCTATTCCCCTCTCATTATATATTTACATATGTACATGCCTGTATTTAGACATCTATAAATGTTCTTTGCGCCTCCTGGTTCTTTCCTCTATTTCCTTTTACGTTCCTCTTGTCCCACCATCATGTTCATGTTAGGCCTTCATTTGGGTTTAGTAATCCTTGCTGCAACATTGCCCTTGGTTAGGGCCCACTAGGCATCTGAAGTCTTTCTCTCCATTGATTTTAATTCACTTCTTGTTCTCTTATCCCTGGGTTGGTATCTCATCCCCTTCCTTTCTCCCACCTCCCTTTCTCCAGTATCCCTCCAGAATCATCAGTCCATTCTTATCTTCTCCGAATTGTTTATCCCACCTATCTTATTTAGATAGAAGACATGCAGAGACATTAATAAGCACAAAAACCAGGCAAAGCCAAAAGAGACAACAAAGGAAGTCAAAATCAACAAAACAATAAAATAACCAAAACCAAAAAGAAAGCCACTGATAAAAATGGAAAAGCCTCTAAATAGTTCAAGGTCTCTTTGCTAGCCTTTAAGAGTGCTTTCTAGTCAAGTCTGATGGGGTCTCACATTCTGTCTCCAAAGTCTATTTTTTGTATTCACTGGAGATTTCACCACTTTGTTCCCCTTGCTGCTCTGTTGCATGCCTTCGGTGTTTCCCTCCAGGGTGATGGGGTCAGACTGGCACATGCACTGTGTCTGCAGTGTTGTCCCCCTTAGCGCTATGGCTCAGTGAGGGACGTTGTGCCTCATAGTGGGGCCAGCCCTATGGTCCTCTCTGTGCATTGTCTGATCTGTGCAGAAATATCGTCCTTGGGGCTTGCTGGGCCAGGATGAGTTCCCCTCCCTCTCCATCCCTTTTCCTTTCTCCTGTGTGCTCTAATCAGATGTGCCCCTCTCCCCAGGCTGTAGGAGAGAGACCAGTCTTCAACCCCATGTGCCAAGATGTGACTACAACATACCGGCATGTACCAGGGAACCGATAGACAGGTGTGCGGGGCCAGCCCCAAACCCAACTATGTGGACACCCCCACCCCTTCGCTAGAAGAATGCACTTCAGAGGACAGCACTGAGACTGTAACTCTTGACAGGAATTGAAAGCCTAATCTTTCAATCCTGTGTAGAATTTGGTGATTTCAAACTGCTGACCTTTCAGATTTCAGACCAACAGGTAAGCACTATGTCATCACTGCTCCTCTACCAAGCATGTTGCCAGTTCACACGAAGTATATAGAACAATACAGAATTACCCCCTAGGATTTCCAATTGGCAAATCTCTCTCTCTCTCTCTCTCTCTCTCTCTCTCTCTCTCTCTCTCTCTCTCTCTCTCTCTCTCTCTCTCTCTCTCACACACACACACAAACGCACACACACACACACACACAAACACACACTGGACTTGCTAAAAAAAATACCTATTCTTGCTGGGGAGGGTAGACAAGGCTTTTTTTTAAAGTAGAACCATTTTTTAAATGAATACTTATATCTTCAATTGACTAAGCAAACGGGGATTTAAGAATTTTCAAATACTGGGCAAAATTCCTATGATTTGGGGTCAGAACAACTGCTGCTCAATTGTTTGAGGTTATCCCCCATCCCTAACTTAAGAGCTGCCCAATTTTTGCTGAGCTGAGTGACTTTTAACCTTGATTTCTCAGCTATACAATTTTGATAGTGACCAGTTCATGAAGTGCTTTTACTGAGAAGTAGGAATGAGATCCTTCGAGAATTTCATGAATATTTGCTATCTTCTACTCAGTCTCTTTGAACATGCTTAATGGAGCAGGATGTAGTCAGACTCCAAAGGTTGACAATAGATTAAATAACATAATTAGAGAATTTACTAGCATATACTAAAATATGTATGTCCTGCAAGTCCAAGTAAATGCAAAACATTTCCCCAATTAAATCTAAGTTTGGATTTCTTGTGGTTAGTGCCTCAGAGTTAATTCCAACTCGTAGTGACAAGCACAACAGAAAGAAACACTGCGCACTCTTACAACCTTTCCTGTGTGGGATCATTGCAACCATTTTGGCAATGAAACCCCACACCAAACTCACTGCCATCGAGTTGATGGCGACTCAGAGCAACCCTATAGGACAAGATGGAACCGTGCCTGGAGGTTTCTGAGACTCGAACACAGTGGTGCTCCACCTTCCTAATGCTGTGATCCTGTCACACAGTTCCTCATGGGGGAGTGACCCCCCAACCACAGAATTCTTTTCTTTTCTTTTTAAAAAAAAAACCAACATTTTATTAGGGGCTCATACAACTCTTTTTAAAATTTTTCTCAGTTTTATTTATTGATCTTTCTTTTTTTCTTTTTTTACATTTTATTAGGGACTCATACAACTCTTATCACAATCCATACGTATACATACATCAATTGTATAAAGCACATTCATACATTCCCTGCCCCAATCATTCTCAAAGCATTTGCTCTCCACTTAAGCCCTTTGCATCAGGTCCTCTCATAGAATTATTTTCATTGCCACTTCATCACTGTCATTTTGCTACTGTTTTGAATCAGGAGACCTCTGTGAAAGGGCCGTTCCACCCCCACAGGAGTTGCGACCCACAGGTTGAGAACCACTGCTTTAATTCTTCTTGGGAGTATTAAGTCCCAGCTTTCACTCCAGGAGCAGATGGTGATTTCTGGCTGCTGGCTTTACCATTAGCAGGCTGATGAGTGATTACTATGCCACCAGGGCTCCTCGAAGGAGACATTTTGTTCCTGCCAAAGCACTAGCTACTTTGGATTGAAGGTCAGTAATTCTCCCAGATAATCTCAGCGGTGGGCAACTGTGAAATGTTCTAGCAGCTCCTCTGATGCCAGACAGGAACTTGGGTTCATTTTCACAGTTGGAGTTCCCACCTGTAGAAGAGTAAGTACCCAAGTGGTGCAAATAGGAAGCGTTCAGCTACTAACCCAAAGGTTGGTGGATCAAATTTATCCGGAACTTTCTGAGAAGAAGGCCTGGCTATCTGCTTTCCAATGGTACCAGCCTTGAAATATTGATGGAGTAATTTCACTCTGCACATGAGTACCTTTTTCTTTTTCACTCACTCTCAACTGTGGACTAGCCCCTCCTGATGACACGTTCAAAGTACTTGACGTAAGTCTCACCAGCCTTACCTCGAAGAAGCATTTGGTCTGTACTGTTTCAAAGACAGTCTGGTCACTTTTTCTGGCAACCCAGGTAAATACAATATTCTTTGTCAATACCATATTCAAATGACTCATTATTCTCCAGTCTGTGTCCATCTTTCTCATGCACATGAAGAGATTGAAAATATCATGACTTTGATAAGGCACACTTTAATCCTGCAAGTGACATCTTTGCTCTTTAACATATTAAATAATCCTTTTACAGATTTAATTGATGTCTCGATTGCTTCTTTGCATGAGTGTAATTGTGGTATCAAATAAAACAAAATGCTTCACAATTTCAATTCTCCCCACCACCGCCTTCCATTTATCATGATGTCCCTATTAGTTCAGTTGTATTTATTTTTCATTAGGCAGAATTGTGAAGATTTATTTTTTCCTTAGGGAGAAGTACAATCCATGCTGAATGCTGTAGCCTTTTATCTTTATCAGTAAATGCTTCAGGTCCTCTTGACTGCTGGCAAGCAAGGTGTGCCATCTGCATATGGAAAGTTGTTTATGAGCCTTTTTACAATCATGATGGTGCGTTCTTCTTGCAGTCTGGCTTCTGGGATCATTTTTCTCAGCATCCCCTTGATTGCCCAGTGACTGCTTCTGGGTCTTTCTATAGGCTCTGCATGAGCGCTATTAAGTATTCTTTGTAGAGTAATCCATAGGTTGTTTTGGGATACACAATCAAATGCCTGTGCATTGTCAACAAAACGCATCCATCTGATATCTACAATCATATAGTTCATCTCACATCCTCTTCTCAATCCAGCTTGAATTTCTGTCTTTTCTCTATGTATTGTTATAACTATTTTAAACTTATTATCAGCAAAAATTTACTTTCATGTGATATTATGATTTTGTTTTAATAATTTACACAACATATTAGGCCACTTTTCTTTGGAATGAGCAAATACATGAATTTCTTCCAGTTGGTTGATGGGGTAGCTGTTTCCTATAATACTTGACATGGATGAGGGAGTGTTTCCAGCTTATGGCTAGTTATTGAAATATCTCAATTGCTATTCTGTCCATTCCTGAATCTTTTTTTTCTTCAATATTTTCAGTGAAGCTTGGGCTTCTTCCTGTTATACTATAGGTTCTTGATTAAGATGCTACCTCTAAAATGGTTGAATGTGACCAAATTTTTGGGTACAGTAACTATGATTCTTTCATTCTTATTTTAATACTTCCTGCATTATTAAGCATATTTTCCATAGAATCCTTTGGTATTTTCGCTCAAGGCTTGAGTTTTTTCCTTATTTATTTCATTTTGAAAAATGCTGCATGTTGTTCTGTGTAGGATTTCTAACTGAATGTTCATGCATATTCATCATAATGCTTCACTTGTCTTCTTGAGCGAGCCTATAAAACTTTCAAGTCAGCTTTTACTTTGTCTTTAATTTTTCCATTTGCTTTAGTTGCTCTATGATCAATAAATAGCAAGGTTCAGAGTCCCTTCTGACATCTACTTTGATGTCTTCTATCTTTCCTGTCTTTTTAATGACCTTTTGCTCCCTTCATCTATGATGCTCATGATGTCATCCAGGAATCATCTAGTCTTTTATCATTAATGATCAGGCAATGCTGCAAGGCTATTATTGAGATATTCTCTAAATTCAGGTGGGATATACTCACCTGAATACTCTTACATTTTTTTCCTACTAGACTTGTTCTCATCTTTTTCAGTTTCAATTTGAACTTGCACAATAGCAATTGATGGTTTGTTCCATAGTTTGCCTTGTTCTAATTCTGGATAAGGATACGGAGCTTCCCTATCTGCCTTTCCACACATTGAGGAGATTTGATTCTTGGGTGTTACATCCATGTGGCTTTGTTTACAACTACATATGTTAAAATGAAGGTATCTCATGATCATTTTAAAAATTCATAATTATTGCTCTAATAACATTTGCATATTCCCTGGTGAATTTTAATAAATGAGAATAAAATGGTTTGTTTCAGTGTTTAAGACTTCCAAAATTAAAATGGAAAGCAATGTTCTGACTCAGTCAACAAGAAATATAAATTAGGGGATATATTTCTAATAATATTCTAACAGACAGACAAAGGTTATAAATATTTTAAATATTACATTTAAAATTAACATGTTAATGTGAATGAGTGAAAAATATTCACATATTTTCCATTTTCTTTTGCTCTCTGTCTTTAAAATATCACTACTTGTTTTCTCATAAGCATTCTAAAACTTTCAGAATACGAGAAGGTACCCACTAAAGGGAAAAAATAAATGGAATTATTTTTTCAAAACTATAAATTTAAAATTTTTAAATAAAACAACCTTTATCGCCTTCAAAGTACTCTCCATTACCCTTAACACATTTGTCATATTTGTGATTCCATTCTTGGAAACATTAAAAGTCATCTGTTCGGATGGCTGACAGTACCTCCCTCATTATTTTCTTCACCTTCTGTGTCGTCAAATTGCTGTCCTTTCATGTCCCTCTGGATTCACGGACATAAAAAGAAGGTGCACAGAGTGAGGTCAGGTGAGTTAAGATGCATGGGGCCAGAGGGGCATGCTGTTTTTTCACCCCAAATTGGCACACTGAGATGGCTACCTGAGCAGGTGCATTGTTGTGGTGGCAGAACCAGAGTCCCATCTGCCACAAATAAGGTCTTTTTTGTGGCACAGTTACTCTATCATTTCAGAACCTCTAAATAGAAAGCTTGATTAATAATCTGACCTGGTGGAAGGAACTCCAAGTGGATTATGAGTCAACATTTTTGTCTTTTTGAGATGTCGACGGATGTCTAGAATGAGTTTTATCATCAATCGGCATTTTACCTTTCTTGAAATAAGAAAAGCATTCATACACTTGAGTTTCTGAAGCATATTTTCCAGGCAGGAAATAAAATTTCACAACTGCATCCTGTTCTCTTAAATTGGCCAAAAGAAAAACTGATTTCCAGTGATATTACTTCTACAAAAAAAAAAAAAATTCACTGAGACCAGAAAGAACTTTCCCAGGTGACGCCACTGGGTGCGCTAAGAGCAAGTTACTCACCTACCAAGAAAAATGCATAGTGTGAAAGTTATGCCCAGTGGGGCTTTTTTCTCCATTTGGGGGGCGGGGGTTCCCCCTCTTTATAGAAATGTCTTTTTAAAGTCCTTCAGTTTTCTAAAGTAAACTTCCCTTTTATTAAAATAAATGGCATTGCTGTTGAAGTGTAGACTCTTGTCCTTTTTAACAGTATGGGTTCGACCGTCCTACAAGTTGGATGCACACACGTGCCCTGTTAATTGCTAGCAGCGTTACGTGGTCAGGTTCAACGACTTCTCTGATCCTCAGCTTCCTTATTTATAAAACAGTAACAGGATCATTCGACATATAAAAAACAAACTTTTGAAAGGCAAGGATGTTACTTTGAGGACTAAGGTGCCATGGTCTTTTCAATTACCTCACACGCATGTGACCATGATAAGTTGGACACTGAATAAGGAAGACTGAAGAAGAGTCAACACATTTGAATCATGGTGCTGGCAAGAAAATATTGAGAATACAATGCATGTGAAGTGAATAAACCAATCTGTCTCAGAAGATGGGCAGCCATAATGCTGCTTGAACTTCATCTCATTTACTATGGGCATGATGGAGACCCGCCCCTAGAAAGGAATAGCACACTTGGTAAAGCAGAGGAGCAGAGACAAAGACGTCTTGACGCTGTGGTGCAACAATAGGATTGGACATAAGAACAGAGGGGGAGCGCGGCACGGGACTGGCATGTTGTGTCCTGTTTTACATGGGGTAACTGTACGTCAGAACAGACATAAGGGCACCGACAGCAGCAACAACCAATCCTACATATTTCATAAGGCTTTATCAATTATTCATTAAATGAATAACTGTACACAGATTTGTGTCTGGTGCCTTTTAAGTTTCAGTTAATTGTTAGTTCATGATATAAGTTTTCTTCTAGCTACTTTAACTTTCTGTGGTAATCTATTGCACTACTTGCTTGTCTTGATTTTCTCTGGGTGAAATATTGGAGTAAGTGTATGCTCATTGACTTTCTGGATTTTTTGGAACTTCTATGTCGACTTAATCTTTCCACTGTATCTAAAACATACTTTAAAGTCTTTGCATCATACTTTCAAGCAAAAAATACCTCTTAATCATTATTTTCACACATCGGTATCTAAGGAGATCCTCTCAATCTCTATTATTTCTAAATGTTTGCCCAATAAGTTGATGCTGTAATATGGAATAATTCTTAATTACCTGGTTGTAAGCAAAAAATGCTTCTAATTAAACAACTGTTTTGAATAAATACAACTGTATTAGACATTTTATTGCTGCTAAATGATCCTTAGTCTTAGCATTCTGTGAGCAGCTATTTTTGAACCTGAAGTTCCACCCAAAATGAGGCACTGACATCAAGTAACAGAAAATATTGATACTGGTTCTTGGCTTCTTTAACAAGGAAACAGCAAAGGCCAGATATAAATTTCTTTTAAAAGAACCACTGAAAGTCCTTTACCTTTTTTTAAATGAGGTTTTCCTTATATATATTATTATTTATTTAATGAGTGCTGTTTTCTGAAACCTGATTCCAAGCTTTGATTTTGCCTCTATCAAAGTAATTATCTGGGATCGATATTTAGACTCATTAGTTTTGATTAAATACAAAGCTCTAGGGAACTATATGCTTTTTAACATGCAGAAGAAAGTTGCTATGTGATGGGATGTGCACACTGTGAAAGCAGTTTAATGCCCCGTTATGAGACAGTGCCTAATGCACGAGACATCTCTAGGTGGTTTTCACAGTATCATAGGAGAATTAACATAACGAATAATGACAAACACTTAAGTTAAGAGAACCACTGTGTCCTAATCTGTAGCTTGTAAAATCAAATTAGTAAATTAAAATTTGCATGTGAAGCAGTACAAACAATTCAGAACTGAGCTGTTTTACTAGTTCGTCTCCAAACTGAATAAATCACTTGGGTTTATTTTCAAATTATTTAATTTAAATAATTTTATTTAATTATGCAAAGCATAATTTACTTTAATAGTATAACAAATTATGAAAAATATCAATGAAAATGCTACTATAAGATTGTTATGACTCTTTTCTTGAGATGTTTAATCTGCATTTTTAATCAAAATTTGGAACTACCTGTTTCTGAAAGCAATAGCTTTTCATAATGCACCACATTTTAAAAAGCTATACTAATCTATGTAAGAGAAAAAAACTGCTAACACTGAAAAGTGTAGTCTATCAAACATTAAATATGGTGCAATGGCCATTTTGTAGAGTTAATTAGTGAAATGGTGAAGCAATTATTAATCTCCAGAGTGGTCAATCGAATTTTCAGTAGAAATTGATCAAGCTTCTTCTGACTCAGAAACACCCTATGGCTAACTATTGATCAAGATTATATGATTATAATTCATATCCCACCCCCAGAGCACATGAAACAAATTATTTCAAAAGATTACTCAAAACATACACGCGATTGAGTTTAATAGAGAAAGTCTCACTAGTGTGAGTCTTGATTGGGTAGTTGCATAGGAAAACACACCTACCTGGCTAGGCTGAAGGCATCGTCGATCAAACCTGCTCGGTTACTGACTGAGAGAACCTATGAGGCCAACCAGAAAAATATTGTCCTGGTTAGAAATTTAGAATTAAAATCCAGGGTTCACATCTGAAAACGGATCTTAAAGAGAAAATCCAGAATTTACCTCATGGTTCCTTATTAACTGTTCGATTAATAATCTCCAATTCCTTAGGTCATAGTTGACCCTAAAGTATCCGGTTTGATTGATGTTCCCCAACAACCAGCTTCCTTTGCCCAGAGAAGTGATCCTGTGGTGCTCTACAAACAGCATGTTTTTCAGAATGAAATAGATTTAGATGTTAATGATATATAAAGTATATTTTCTTAATACCAAGTGTAAAGTTACTAATAATTATTATTGCTCAATTAAAAGCTAATCTTTCACGTAATCATTTGCATCTAGGATATACTAGTAAATGTTTAGTAGGTTATAACTAGCCTCTATTCCTGATAAAATCCCTATCCCCTACACATAATTGTTTTTTCAACATACATGTGACCTAACATGTACTTGTGTCTGTGTGACATAGACTATATATGCATATAGTATGATTAGAATGAAGGGAAAAGTTTTGAGAACTACATTCTCTTAACGCGTTCAGTAAGAAAGTTATTAAAACAATCGAGCTCATTTATTTCACAGTCATGGGTGTTCCTTGCCTCTTCCTTGTGCTTTCTTGGAAATACTATAAATAACAGATGATACAGCATCATCAATAACGCCGGAAAAAGAAACTGCATTTACTTAAGACTCTAATATTTCTACACATAATTAAAAACAAAGATAATAAATTCTGCTTATTGGAATCACCTTGGAAAATAGTAACTTGATTATATTAGCCAGGTAATTCAATTAAAGAAAGCGAGCTGGTAAAAACAATCTTATAACTTCTTACACATTTAACTCCTTCAAATATGGTACATATGGAGAATGCTATTCATTTTCAATTGTTTCCTTATTTATTTACAAACCATAGGTCACAATTCCAATGATTTTGTACTTCATTGTGGATGCTTTCAGACCTTGTGTGTCCTAGAACCTGCATACTCTTTAAATAAAATATTTTTAATCTTTGTGCATAAATGTAAGGAAATATATGTAAGTGTACACGTATACATGTATAAAACCACTGCCATGGAGTCAGTTCTAACTCACAGTGACCCTATCGGGAAGAACGGAACTGCTGCTCTGGTTATGAGGTCAGCTAGCCTCATCTTTCTCTGAAGGAACAGCTGGCTAGTTTGAACCAGCTTGCAGTCCAAATGCTTAGCTTGCTATGCCACCGTTTACTATAGCAT
This sequence comes from Tenrec ecaudatus, assembly GCF_050624435.1. NCBI lineage: Eukaryota > Metazoa > Chordata > Mammalia > Afrosoricida > Tenrecidae > Tenrec > Tenrec ecaudatus. The sequence goes on from NW_027459265.1 coordinate 66,814, forward strand.
GTGTTCATGTTCTCTATCTACAAAGCCTCCAGGATTCAGCAGAGCTTATGCTAAAACAGTGTCTCATGCCCAAGGGAAAAATAAATCATTTCCATGATAGCTCACACCAGAAAATGTATCACAGAGACCATGTGCAGCCCATTGGAGTCAGCTTCAGTCCATTGTCAATGTTTTTACATCTCAGACTCCAAATCAGGTTTTCCTATTATTTCCCCAAGGACGCATTCAAACATATAGTTTTTGAATGGAATCTCTTTACATAGAGTCCATCAGAAAATAATTCTACTACCACAAAAGGTATCGTGGACAAAAGTGGTCATTAATTGCTCAAAACTGGAATGAAGTGGAAGATTTAGTCCAAACATGCCAGCAAGATGAAGAGGCACCTATTACAGTCCACTAAAATATAATCCCAAACTATTGAAAAAAATCTAATATTTAATGTTTCAAAGCACTGTACTTTGGCCACATTTATATGTAGTACCCGTGCAAACGAGGTTCAGACAGTTGTAATTCAATTGTCCAACACAGCTGAAAATAGTCCATCTCAGGTCTTCCACCATCTAGGCTTCTTTCTAGTCTGGTCTATGCTCCTGACACAACGTGGTATAGTGCTTTTACTATCATAAAATACACATTTTCACATTCCTTCTCTCTTTTTAATTTGAAAGGAGAAATATGACAGTTAAAATAAACTAGAATAGGGGCAAGAAAGTCATGCCCGACTATACATCTATATACATAAATGTTTAAACTTCGATAGCATATTCCTTTTTTAAAACCACTTTACCTATAACCTGATGGACAAACAATGGCCTATAAGGTCCCTTTCAATGCTACAATTCAATGGAAAAGAAATGGTACACATTCTCTTAGGCTGACAATTGATCTCTAGTTTAATAGTGGTATGCAGAAGGAAAAGTCTATCAAGTTCTATTTTAGAGTATGAATGATTTTCTCTACCTATGATACTTTATAATCTCCTTTTCTTCAAAACTTCAATGTTTATCCACACAATTGCTATAAAGAAGCTTTAGAATATCATCCCCATTTTATGGATGCAATGATGACAAGAGATATAGTTAACAAGAAAATGTGGCAAGTATAAAAAATAAAATTGAAACATTAAGGATACTGTTTCTGTTGATCAACTTTGACTTTATTTTCATGCATCTGTAAGTTCACAATGATCTATTCCTTATAAAATATTAAAATCATGTCTGAATTCACAGAATAAATTGGATCTCCCCACTCCTTAAGTAATCACTTTATAGGTGATAATATTTAAAATTCAAGCCTCATATCTGATCATATAATTTAGAGTTTTACAGGTTTCAAATTGTCATGATTTATAATTATTAAATATAATTTAAAAGTTATTTCATGCTCATCTTTTATATAAATCTCATGTGATATAATTGGCTCTTGTTTTTAAATCAATTTTATTCAAAAATTTAAATCTATACTCAAATTAAAATAATATGTATGTATAAATGATAAAAGCAATTCTTACCCCTTTTATGTAGTCTGGTCAGTAAAAAAGAAGGAAAGGAAATAAAAGGCAGCCATCTCCTGCTTTTAAGTTTGCCATTATTAAACTGATAACTAAAACCTGAAGGTTATTACTGTTCGTGAATATTTTTATGTCTCTGGTATAAGTGAAATCTGTAGAGAAATAATCCCTGGCAAGATATAGTAATACATTCTTAAATACCTTTTCAGTTCTAGTTAATTATATCCCTAAAATATTCTTCAAATTAACTAATGGCAAGCAATGAATTTTAAAGTGTTCTTTTTCCATGGCCTCGTGATGTACAGTGCATGATGAGAACCATAAAAAATTATGGAAGCTATATTTTGAGGGTCGGTAATAATAATTAAAATTTCTATTTGGAATGTTCCCAAAATGACACAAGTCTTAGGCCATATCAAAACACAGAGCAGTTAATACTTTAAAATATTTTAGTTCTTATCATTCATTTACCACCACCACACACCCAACACACACCCAACACACACACCCAACACACACACCCAAAACACACACCCAACACACACACCCCAGGACCAAAAGAAGAAGGTGATATATTCTTTACAAACTTGGCTGGCTGCAGATGAGAAGAAATGTCAACCAGGATAACAAAACTGGAAATACACAATAAACTCTGTGATAACTTAGGTGGACTTCCTCCCTAAACTTGTAAGAGAATTAAATGAGATAATGTTCTGTAGCTCTTTAAGAGTCACTGGCATACACCCAATGACAAAGTGTTACATAACTAAGAGATCGCCCAGACAGCCTAACAAAACTTTACAATTTTATCCACGGTAAATAAGGGTGTGCTCATGAGAGAAGTATTAAAAATAACAGAAGAAAATCACAGCCCTAGACCTAGCTCTTTACCTAATTTGCCAACGGACTTGATCCAAGTTACCATCAAATTGTAATAAACTCATTTAGAAGATGGGGATTAAAATCATATTGCTTCTAAGGGCTTCTGAGTCTCAAGTAAGCCAATGCTGAAGGCAAAGGTGAGAGCACTTCAGCACTAGTTTAGTGTTTACTGACCTTTCAGAGCCAGTGTCTACTCTATTCTGACTGTGTTCTTTCCTAAAATGTAACTGAATGTATTGCCTTCCACTCTTGGGTAAGCAAATATCCAGTAAATATGCAAGCTATTACATTTATAATGCCTAGATTGTTGGTATTTTCTCAGTGAAAATGAAAGAGAGAAAAAATTTTGGCTGTTTCTAATAACTTAAAAATTGACTTAATACTTTAGGTAGCGTTTTATGTCATCTTTAGAAATAATTATATATTTATCCAAAGGGCTTCAAAAATTTAACTCTCAAGAAAATATGATGATGATAATCAAATTTAAACTTTATAATTAACTATGGCCTTGTGTGAATATATGTGAAATAAAATCTTTACTGACCATGAAAAATTACAAAACATTGATCTGGTTGTTGTCATTAAAATTTGGCATTTTTTACATGTGTTTATAACAATTGACCAATGCGTTTTTCTCCCTGGCTTAATGCAGATACTTTTCATGTACATTAGTTGTTTGTTTTGAATAAAATAGGAGATAACATATAAAAGAAGTTGAGGTTAACCAATCTTTTCTTTTTACCTAATTATAGTGTGGTGTCAGGTTTTTACTAGGCCTCATCGAAGTTCAGGACTTCAAGAGAAGATGGTGCATAGGTAAAATGACACTGAAAAAGGCAAACTAGAAAGATGACTTTTATTTTTAGCTTCACTGGGAATCGGTCACCCCAATTTGTGCATTTATAAAGCATTTATAAGGCCTTCAAGTGACATGTGGAAAACTTACTTGCTATTGAGTAAACACTTGACGGTATTGAGCAACCTTAAGTATTAAGTGTTACCATGTTCGTGTCAAATAGAGAACACTGCTGGGATTGAAACAAAAGGACACCTTACACTCTGATATGTGTGCAGTGCCTGACTGTGGGGTGGGGATGTGCCACTCACAATACCCCCTTCATAAATAGCATCCCCTAGAGTTTTAAAGCGTATACCTGTGCAGTTCTTCATAGCAGTTCTTCATATTAACATTGGTGATATTTAAGGCAAACATGTTGAAAGAATGGACTGTCATTATCCTGATTAATAACTCAAGATGAAGCAATCTCTCAAGTACAACCTGTATTGGTCAAGGGACGGCTTATGGTCTTCCCAAAAAGGAGAAAGTAAAGGATAAAGAGGAAATACCTTCTCCAGCAGGTTTCCAGTAAGAACAGACTCCCTATAGCCCTCACCTTCTAAGCTGAGTGTTTAGGCTGATTCAAATATATAATCAGTAAGTACTTCTACATTTCTTTAACTTTCTCATTTCCACTCTACATTTCAAAGGGATATGTCGTAGTTTATTTCTGAAGATATTATATCTCATGTTTCTAAGAAATGTATGGAGGGATGGCATAATTCAAATCGTTGGACAATTACAACTCCCTAGTTTCATTCACCATGTAATAACATATTATGTATTCAAGTAAAGGTGCTTCATGGGGATAAAAGAGAATTATAAAGGAAAATAAGATAGTAAGTGTGAATTCAGAATCACGAAATAAACGCTAACTCAAAGCAATTAAAAGAACAAATTGTAATGAGTTATTTTAAAGGAGAAGAAACCAATAAATGTTACAGTCAGCATTTCAATGTACCACCACATTACATGTGAATGTCTTATATACAATAAACGTGAATGGAATTGTAACTCTTTATAATATGCAGTTTCATATTAAAATTACATTAACACGAAATTATGAGTAACCTTCACCCCTGGGAATTACAAGTGTTTATGTTTCTGATAGTCAGATTACATTCTGGATTCAGTACATTTTGCCTATATGTAGCCATGCATCTATTTTGAGTACTTAACTGTGCCATGTATGAAATGAAACAAACATTTGTTTATTTACTTAAAACAAAAGATATATGCTCAAAATGATGTTTATAGCATAAAGAATTAAAATACACTAACAGCATTGGTGAAAGCAGCAAGGGGAAAAAGGTAGAAAAATGTGACCTTCTTAGTGCCACTGAAGTGTTAATAGAAGATGATCATCGCCTTTTCTCCAACTCGCTGGGAAGCGGAGCAAAAGGAACCCTCATGTGGACCCTGCTGTCCATGAAGGACTTAGAAGGGACTCAAGTACTCTTCTGTGAGTGATTGCAAATAGGCCCCTCTCCTGTTTGGCGCCATTTACACAGACAATAAGGAGCCCTGGTGGTGCTGGGGTCAAAGAGCAACAGCTGCTAACTAAGCGTCCCTGGTTCAGTCTCACAGCTCCTCTGGGGGTGAAAGAGGACACCGGTGTCCTGTGCGTGCAGGTACAGCCTGGGACACCCTAAGGGGCAGTGCTCCCGTGTCCGAGGACTGCTGGGAGTTGGAATCTATTTGATAGCACTGGGTCTGTGGGTAGAAAGACAATGAACTGGCTCTTCTCCCTGCACCTTGAGGTTTGACCCCCAAAGGGTGCACTTTGAGGACAACTCTAATCCTCTCCCTTCAAATCCAATAATTATAATTATCTAATCCCATGAAGGATATTGCTTCTCTGGTCTCTAAAAGAGATAGTCTGAAAATGCAAAGACAGTGGAATGGGATTAAAACTGTTGCCTCAGTTTCAGTTTGTGAGACACTGCTCTAATGGGAGTTCTGCTTACATTTTAATTAAATGTGTGATTATGAAATTATACAGTTTAAAACAGCTACGATGAGATCTACAAAAGCATTTAAATGTTTTCTCTTCACCATGAAAGGAACGAATAAACAAGAATTATATAGGCAGGGTGAAATTGGATGAGTCAGAAATTATACAGAAGAGATCCTCTTATGCTTTCTTATCTTGTAGAGGTGATTATCATTCTTCCATCTTCTCTTTCTAGTTTGTCTTTATGCACATTTTTATAACCCCAGAAACCAGAGGTTAAGTTGCTGAACAATTATCTGAAACCAATTGTCCACAGGGGAGAATATATATCTTACCTGATTTGTTAGACACCCAAATAATTGCTTCTGAAGACACATGGCTTCTATTTCCTACCACAATGGTTAATGGAATCTGCCACAGGTAGTTGCAAAATAGAAGAGTAGCTTTAAAAATACAAATTGGTGTTCATTTGAAAAACATGCATCTTCAGAGGGATTTTTATTAATGCTTTTTAGGGAAGCTACCAAAAACAACAATAAAAAAAGCACTCAGACATCAAAGTAGATTCTAATTCATTGTTTCTATCTCACCAAGAAGACTGTGCACTCAGAAGTTTTCTGTCAATGTAGAAGAGATCTCCTAATAATATACTTTGCCAAAAAAACCCAAAATGTTTGCATTAGGAGTTAAAAGTGGCTAAATACTACAGTATATATTGATTTGAATCTTAAAATAATTCATTTCTATTGTTTTAATATTAAACACTAGTGATTTTATGTATTCACATTTCACCAATTTCTCCTTATTTATTTTATAACTGTTCAGAGAGATATTTTATTATATTTCCATAAGGTTAATATGGCACACATAAGGTGATTCAGGCAAAGAGAATAAAACAAGACTGACAAGATCCCCCTAAAATCCATATAAACACAATGCACCCGACAGGGCACACCTAATGTCCTGCTGATTTAAATGAAATTTCCAAATGGATTGGCCAAGCACCACCGATACTTAATGTTCAAATGTGGGTCAGAGTTATAAAAGAGAAACATTTGATAAGGTTTGCCTTTTATAGTAATAAAAATCAAGGCCTATATGTTTACATAAAGTATCTATTTAATCTGAAAGGCTAACCAGTTAATGATAGATGATTTTACATTGCGTTCAAGCATTATATTTTATTTTCTTGAAATATAACCTGATTCCTTCAACTAATCATTGTGCTATTGCTAAACAGCTGGGAGTTCAAAGCTAAGAACTGTCCCACGGGAGGAAAGTGGGGCAATCAGCAACTGTACACGTTTACAGGGTCAGTAACCCTATGCAGGGTCATGACGAGTCAGAATGGACTTGCTGACGTGGGCCTGTCTTGTTGTTTTAGTTTGCTTTTATCATTGTGTCATTGGCAAGACTTCACAACAAGCGAGCAATGAGTATTAAAGTCATATATTTTGTTTGTGATATAAGAAGCTATACTGTGTCAGCTTCATAACTGGAGAGCGACTGAAGAACTGAGAACCAGGGGAGACGCCAAGTGACTGATCATAAAATGGGCGTCTTTCTGGAGATTTGGGAAGAGCAGTGCTGAATCGGTCCCTCGACACATAATTGTTTTACGTGTCACAGAGTTCATTTCTCACACTCACAATTAATACATGGGAATTCATCAAGAGTAATATGTTAGATGGAAAAGAGGAAAATTCATTATGTCATAACAACTGCTATCCCCAAAGTCAAAAGTCAAAAGGCCATCCTTGACATTCTGAATTTTAAATGATAAGCTGAACTTAATCAGAGAAACATTTCTGAGTGCCAACCATGTGAAGGTACCCTGTTACACTGTAATTGACTCCACATAATCCATCATGAAAGAACCAATTTATTGTTGCCTAACCTGGTTCTTTGGATAGAAGTTAGTGAACAAAACAATTTATGTTCCTTAAGAGAGGCCTCGACGCATGCAATGAAAAACATGTGATAAATATATGACAATGGACACACCGTGGGAACATCACAGCCAGATTATTTTATTATTTTTTAAACAGCATCCCTCACCAAAGATAATTAATCTATTTTGGTTAATTGGAAAAATAAGTTACGAGGCAATAGTACCTGGATCTAATCTAAATGCTGGATCTAATTTTCAATTTAAAACACAAGTTTATTTTTTGTGTGTACTTGCAAACAATAGATATTGGAGACATTCAATTAATTACTCTCTGTAATTAGACCGAAAGGAACTGGGTGGAGTATAAGTAAAATGAAAGACCAAATCAATTTCTCTGTAAGACATAGACTAACTTTATGAACAAGACTTTATAGGTGTATATCTTCCACATTGAATTGACGATCTAAATTGTGAAGCCAAACAGATATTAATTAAAAAGCAAACAATATATACGACTAAAAACATCTAAAGACCCTCTAAATAAGTCTAAGACTCTAGTAGTATGTAATATTTTAAAAAGTGATTAGAAAAAATTAATGTGTGTAGTTAGATTATGTTCTTGTTGTTTCTGTTTAACTGATCATATGGATATCATATTTTAAGTAACAATAGAAAATTTTCAAAAAATATATCCCTTTCTTCAGTAGTTCTTAAGAATTCTGATTGTACTAACATGGAAAAGAATTGGTACGTTTTAAAAAGTGGAATGAGAAAAATCACACCCAGGAGTTGCTACTAACATTCACGAAGCATTGATGCACACAGGGAAACCCTCCGGAGACTGCTGCAGGTGGGGCCCATAAGGAAAGGGTGAGTGTGCGGACACACAGAATGCCCTGTCGCCCAAGACTCCCAGGAGGTGCCCCATGCTTCAGGTGGTATTAGTTAACAGTGAAATGTATTAAATTTATAATGAAATGAAGGAAAAACAAACTATGAAAATTCACAACTTCCTGTGTACCAAAGTCCTACCAAGGATTTTATGCACTTAAACACATTACTAAATATATGCAATTGTTAGAAATAGCAAAGATTCATTCTTCCTCTACTTAACAGCTAGGATGTACATTTATTACATATGGAAAAATAATTACATTACACATTTAAAATGTTCCAGGTAAGAGGTAATGATAATTGTCCCACAGAACAGTCATGGCAAAGCGAAAGTCATGATCAGTAAAGCTGGGTGCTTTGGGACCTACGGCTGACCTGTAGAGTGGGGGGCCTTTGGCTACTTAACTGGGTTTGCTGATGCACAGAGCTGGAGCTAAGTGCTTTGGGCTGAACCTTACACAGGAGTGCCATGCTTGCTGGGTCTTTGTTATCACCTGGAAGAGAACTTGGTGACTTCTCCTGACAGGACAACCATGTCCTATGTATTTTTCACCTTGATTGTATGTAACCTGTAAACTTCCTTAAATAAAACCCTTTAATCTCAAATATTGTCTGTGAGTTCCCAGTTGCCCCTCCAATGAACGATCCAAGTCAGTAGCTGAAAAGTCGAGAGCCGTGAGAAACATTTATTTTAGCACGTCAGCAATGTCTCTTCTAGAGACCTCGGAAGGCTTGTACAAGGAGCACACAGACTTGATTTTCAAGCTTTAACTGAACATTAATATAAATTAAGCAATAATCTAAGTGGGGAATAGTAAATTCTCATCTAGAGATGGATTCTGTCCTACTAGGAAAATTATTTTAAATAATAGAATGTCATGTATATATATTTTTTTGCTCTGTTTGCCATTAAATGGATTCTGACGCATGGTCCTCCAACAGGTCGGGGTACAACTGCCTTAGGGTTGTCCCGGTCTGCTGTCTTAATGGGAGCACACTGCTCCCCCTTTCTGCCAGGGAGTGGCTGGCAGCTTCGACATGCCATCTTTGCTGGCGGCTGAGCACTTTAACACTACGCCACCAAGGGGATTTTAATTTTCCTCAACATTTTTATATACCAATTTCTCAGATTCAGAACCATCCAGGTGGTTTTATAATGCCAGCAGAAGCTAAGCGCTCTGTGCTAAAACTGCTTACTCATGCTGAGAGACTTTCCCCCGTGAAGAGCCAGGCTCCTGGCTGACACCTCTGATGCAGGTTATGGGCTGGCAGAGTATTTTTGTTCAATATTTGTTCTGTCATCTGGGTGTCCTTTCTGTTTTTCTGCATCGGGGAGGCCTGTGTCAGACTGTTCATTCTCAAAGGCATGGCCCCAATCTGGCTTCGCCACAGTCAAGTCGTTTTTGTGTACTTCGTGGTCCAAGCCGAAGCGTGTTTCGCCTGGGGCCAGACGGTGGGTGATCAGGGCAGCCTTTGACAGCTGTGGGGACCCAGAGAAGGGGACGAAGCAGTGACAGGCAGATCCCAACAGGGTGAAGGGAGGAGTGTTATTCTGCGTGTTCGAGGAGTTTAATTGCAAAAGGCAACTCCTCATACCTGGTGAAGGCCTCTCTCTACTTGAGCCTTTAACCTCCATGTGCCCCCATCTTGACGAGAGTAGAACAAACTGCAAAGTCAGCAGAAAGAAGGGGGTCCTACTCCCAGCCCCAGCCACAGTCTCAGAAACTCCCAGGCTAGTTCAACCCTGTGTTTAGGGGGGCTAGGAGTCGCCATCAACCTGATGGCGCAGAATTGGGTTTTCATCTGTATGGCAGCAGACCTGCAAGTCTGTCCCCGGCAGCATGGCTGGGTGAGAACCCAGGGCCAATCTTTCCATTCTAACTGCTGTGGAGCCCAGCTCCTTCCTACACCTATAGTATCGTATCGTATACTATAGTATCGTATCGTATTGTATAGTATAGCTGCTGTACCAGTATTTATCTCAATACAACAGTGAAGACTTCATGTTTTCTTAAATGGAGTTCCAATATCAGCCACCAGAAAATGTTCATGAATCTCCCTAACACTTTTATTCACATCAAGCTAACTTGGAGATGCTATCCATTCATGTAAGTTTAAAATATTCCCCACCAATCCTACATAATAATGGATGATGAAGTCCAGCATCCTAATTTCCCAAGGTGATAGGACACAGCATGAGTAAACTAATATGAGCACTTCTATTTACTTATTACTTTTGATCTCTATACTTGCCCTCCCTTCACCCCTCCAATCCCTTACCAGGGCATTCTATATATAAATTTAAAAACTGCCTGATTTGAAGTGTACTTTCTTACATTGACTCAGTCTTTACTGAAACAAAGTAGTAAAAATAAACTAGAAAAATTGGATAGAATGTTTATATTCTGAATTTTAAGTAATTAAATGGGTTCCCCAATGTTAAATTTATAGCAAATCAAAATTCAGGTGTGTTTTCTATAGTTTTAAACACCACATTTGAGGGAAAGAGAATATATTTTCATATTGCCACTTCTACTTAAGATCACCTTAAGGTATTTATTTAGTTTTTGAGTTTTGTTAACTAGGATAATATTTATTATCTAAATACTTTTGATTTGGTTTTCTAGATTGATCCCATTCAATTCACAACACACCTTAACTTTCTTAAAGATGATTAAAAAATATTATAACAAAAAGTAAAATATCATATCTCACATTTAAAATGATTAGAATAATTTAAAATAGTCTTCAATGAAATACCATAAGTGTGCTCATCAATCAGGGGTTAAAATATGTAAGGTATCGGCAGTAAAAGGAATCAAAAATACCATATGGAAATAAAGAAATAAAAAGAGTCTTAACTTATATTTCAGAATTATGTTGTCAAAATTATCTTAAAATATTAAAATTAAAAGGTGAATGGAAAAAAGAAAAGTTCCTATATTCATGTTAAATTAAAAGAGAGTCAGTGGTACCTGCTGTTTCGATGTTCAAAGGTTTTGGTCTTAGCACTTATATCATAAATGAAGCGTTGCTGGGTAATGGTTACCCTCTTTTCGGCTTTTGCATTTCCCAAGATGGTGATAACAGGATAGCCCTTCTGGAGCGTCCACTGATCCATGACTTCTTGTATATTTACATATTTTCCATTCCTCTTCAAAGCCTTTAGAACCCAAATTGGATAAATGAGCTTTATAAGCATGAATTATACATATAATTATATTAAATCATTTTCACTTTTACCTTTAATATTTACCTAAATATGAAACATTTCAAGATCAGTGAAGCTAATATAATGTGTTACTAAAATTAATTTTCTCACCTTAAGTTAGGCTTCATGCATATATATATGGAAGTTTCATTAGCATTAATTTTTTTTACATAATGGAGAATAAAATACATTTTACTGGTAAAGTAAATACATGCAGCATCATTAAATATCCCCAGTGTGTCTAGTTGGTATATTTAAATATTTTTCATGCACACAAGAAAACATATTTCCTTAAAAACTTGCAGTATTTCTCACTTTAGCATGACTCACTTCCCAAATATATTAAAATTGTATTCCATAATTATTATCTTTTTAAAGTATGAAAGGCATCAATAACATTAAGTACATTTAAATCCCATTGTATTTTTATTACATTTTATATAGCTCATTACTATACATTTATAAATAATATGCGACAAAGGAAATAAAAGCTCAAAATGAAAACATACTGTCAGCGTCAATAAAAGTTACCAATGGTTTGGGTTCTTTTTCTTCCTATACTTTACCTCTGAGAAGGCATTCCAGAGATCATTTCTGGCTGCGTTGCCATACTTATGAATGGTTAAATAATCCTACAAAGAAAATAAGATTTGAATTACAATTTAACTGCTAAGCAATTACCAGTTAATATAATCATTTCTCAAATCAAATAAACAATTCTATTTGCTGTGCTTATATTGATACAAAGAGAAATACTCATAAAGGTTTATAAGAATTAAATTTTAAACTATTCAAAAAAACTTAAGCATAGCATATTTTCTAATTAAGTATCAAATAACTTTAATCTTTAAAAATTATTTTTGAGAGTTGAATCATTTATAGATTTGGGGGGGGTCAAAAAACATCCCTTCATTTATCATGTCAACCTTGGCTTTTTTAATTAAATTACCTCCCCAGTGTAATATTTTGGGAAACCTTGCCCATCAGGATTTTAGACTGGAATCTAAAAAAATATTTCATGGGATAAGAACAACTCTGACAATAACAAATCTTTACTGCGGTGGATGTCTTTCGAGTTCAGATTCCATGGAAGAGTATAAAATGAAAGCAATGTGTGGTTTTGTGTGACCCTTATCAGAAGGCCTAACTAAGAAAGATTTGGTCAAGTGGGACTGGCTGATTTTTGTCTACGTAGCCAGTGTAAATGAGTCCCAATGGCCTTCTGTTAGTCAAACAGGTAAGAGGTATCACTTTGACCAAAGAGGACTGTTGTCACAGGCTTTCTAGTGCGAAGGTGCCTATTATCACAGAGATAAACATTGCTTTTCATTGACTTGATGAAAAAGTATTATTAAAAAGAAATTTTATCCTGGTCTAATATTTTTTTAATTTAGGAATTCCCAACTATTAGTTAAACCTACACACTCTCTTTCTAATTTAAGCCTTCCTCCTCTCTGGGAGGCATGGATGCATCGCGGTGAATGCGTCCTCAGTTATGACGACTGGGCACTTAGTTTTCCGATGTCGAAGTGGGAGAAGGAGAAGAACATAGATGATGTTAAGCAAAGTGTCTCATTTGAGATCCTTTCAGCCCTAGAACTTGGAGGTAACAGGCAAATGCTTAATTTACATGCCAGTTCTGAAACTGGGGGAAAAATGCTGACTCCATTGAGAACTTTATGTAAAGTGGGATGCTTTGGAGATAATTAAAGTTGTAGAAGCAGATTTTCTGAAATACAAATTGTAGCACCTGTGACAGATTGAGCTTTTGTGGGCAACTCACATGTTCAGATGGCACCTCCCACTTAATCAGACGCCTGGAGAAGTAACATCCACACTGACTTAGCAATGACAGATTTCTCATCAAGATGCTCTGGACAACTTTACTGCGAATTTAGATCTCCAAAGAACTAATCTGAACCTGGAGTTTAGCTTTGGGTAGGAGAGCTATATGAAGCACTCTCTATTTGAACCCTGGGACTAGGATTTAAATCATTTTCTGATTAGGTGTTAAAATTTTTAGAAATTTTGCTTTTAATTTGTTTGTGTGTGTATCTTGGGGGAATCTCTTGAATACACTGAAAAACAATGGACATTGAAACTTATAAATGTATGTGAAACATCTATTTAAATGAGAACTATTATTGTTGAGTTCTGTTTATGCAGAGGTATTGGGATAATAAAAGAGAGGCAGCAAAGGGACACCGATAGATCTGGAAAGGACCGATGCAGGAATACAGGTTTCCCCTTGGGGTGGATCAGAATATCTACAGTCAGTCTACCATGAGATCGGTTGGATCTTAGCTTGATTTTGATCATTAGCTCAATGTCTTTTTTACTCTCCCAATTCTGTATAAGGCTCCAATTTGTTTCTAATAAGCTGAAATGGCAATCAGTCAGGATTAAGAAGGGGGTCTTCATATGCCAGGCTGGATATTCAGGATAGAAATGGTATGTTTTTGTTGGAATCCCATCAGCTTCAATATTCATGGCATTGGAATTCTTCAGATTTCAACTGTCTTTCCTCCCCAAACACATATTCTTTAGTTATCCCAGCCTTTCTCTTATACAACAACGATATACATATGGAAATATATTCTTAGTCTTTGGAGAATTACAAAGAAAATGTGAGGATCATGCCTATTAAAAACCATATCATCTATTTATTCTTTTATTTCCATGAATTGTATAATGCACTTAGTATAGACCAGGAAGGTTTCGTGGGAATGGAGGAACAGTGATGGGCAAAAGGTCGTTGAGAAAAAAATGTAAATAACAAGATGCAATTTGAGTAGGTCCCTGTGACTGAAGCTGTGAAAGTCTTGGACCAAAAATTACAGAGCCAAAGCAATTCCAATGGTTGGTGCATGTTTACATCGAACGACTTTAACTTCTATTCTAACCTACCAGTAAATGAATATGACAATGATTGGATAAGAAATTTATTAATAAATATAGACACATATATGAAAATCCAACATTAGATATGACATTACAATATAAATGTATAAAGTATAATGCTTTGACATCCACTGTAAGAACAGTGATGGGCTGTCTATACTAGATATTTCAGAAATGAAAGAAGTTGAAAATAATGAAGATGATTAGTTGAATATACTTATGAGACCTATCTAGCAATATAAACTGATTACAAGTTAAAAAGGGATTAACCGAAAGCATATTCTGATATATCTACCTATGGGAAAGCAAACATGCATAGTAGTTAAAAGTGAAGTGAACTACTTTAAAATGTAGTTAAAAGGAAGGTTCAATATTATATAACCCAAACCTCTCTGCCATCAAGTCAATGCTGACTCATAGTGACCCTCCGAGGGTTTCTGAACTGTAACTGTTTGCGGGAGTAGATAGCCCTGTCTTCCTCCCATGTACCTGCTGGTGGGTTTGAACTGCCAGCCATGTGGATCACAGTCCCACACGTAAATACTACACCACCAATAGTGATTGAGGTGATATTAGCTACAATAATCTTCTTAATAAGCTCAGGCTACTGAATAGGAAACTGAATTACGTAACCAACCAAAGGGTAGCATCACTAATAATTAAGGAATGTTTCACATAAAAAACTATAATGTCATTTGCCTCTCTTAACACTGAATTGCTTTATATTCCTTCACTTAATTCACATAACATTGGGATAGGTAATATAATCATTTAAGATATCAGGAAATTTGAAATCACAGACCCTGGTCCATATCCAAACCCCATACATATGTCTACAGCCCAATATCCACTAGATTCCCCAAAGATAATTAAGGGTCATATTCAAAGAAAGCTAAACTCACTCTCCTCCCCCAAACTGTCTCTTCTTGAGGGCTTTTCCCCAATGATGAATGTGAACCAAAGAGTCATCTTTCACGCCTTCCTGTCCTTCCCGTCACATTACTGCTCTGATATCCTGAATCTTCCTCTAAGGTGCCACGCTACACATTACAGCTTCTCACCTGGACACAGCGCCTGCCACTGCTTCTTCTCTCTTTCAACCCTACCACACACCACTGTGCTAGCCAGCCAATACGGTGTGCTCAGAAAACACTACACCTTGAGCTCCCTCATGGACTAGCCCCGCTGTACTTCCTCAAGCCTCTTAGCACTTGTTGCCCAGTCTCAGATTAGCTACTTTATTTGAAGATGCCTAATACAATATTTTCTCTATTTCCTAGTTCTCCACTCAAACTTTACCTTTCTCCTTTACTGTGCAAATTCACTTTAATAGTCAAGTCTCAATTTTAATGCATTTTCCCTGAGAATCTTTGCCCACTTCTGCCTCCTTTCTAATTCTGAGCCAAGTACCTTGTACCCTATCAGAAGACATATTACTCTGTGTTTCAATTGCCTGCTCACTAATTTAACTGCCCACATAATCTAAAAACTCCCTAAGTAAATCCCACCCAAACCATTGGCATCCAGCTGTTTCCACTGCATGGTCGTCCTGTAGGAGGGAGTCACACTTTCGGTAGCATTTCCTAGAATTTTGCTTCTTTTGTTTTACAGAGATCTGCCATGTTTGGTTAAAACTACTTTGCTTTTGGTTAGCACAGAACACTTCCCCACTGCAGGACTAGCGCCTCTCGCCATAAGGTCAAAAACAAAATGGTACTGGTATCCAATTGATTATGATGTATACCACAAAGTAGAATTGCCCCCTTTGGGTGTCTAAAGTTATAAATCTTTACAGGAGCAGAAATCATATAGAGCAGCTGGTACTTTTGAACTATTGACCTTGCACTTAGCAGTTCAATAAGTGATCTAATATACCACCAGGGCTCTATTGTGTAAGGTAAGGACCTGGTTGTTTTGGCTTATCACTGTTTAACCAAACTGTGTTCCCAATATAGTACGCAATAAATGCTCAATCTGCGTGTGTTTTCTGAGGTTCCTTAGTCAATATGCTTTTCTATTACTAATTTGCAATGAAGTAAAAGATTTATTACACTGATAAAAGCAAGAAAACCAAACCCAGTGCCACTGAGTTCATTCTGACTCATAGCAACTCTGTATAGGCTTTCCCAACCACATCTGGACAGGCATGCACAGGCTCATCTTTCTTCTGTGGCTGTTGGGTTTGAACAACTGACCTTGAGATTAGCAGCTCACACACCAACAGTGCTCCTTACTATTCACACCAGATTCGCTCAAATACTCAAACTCATTTTTCTCAGTGTTTATTTGTTATATATAATTTACATTAATACATATGCAGTTCCATATCAAAAGATTTTGAATGATTGAATATAATACCATTTTTGGTTTTCCACTTTTGGCTAACAAGTAGTACAGTTCATAACGTTTCATATATAAAAGCCAGTGGGACTAAGAAAGGTCAGAGGGAAAGTAAAATGTTGAGCTGAGGAAGTAAAGGCCTATTATCTTTCAAGGTTTACATGCAAATAGTTATGGAATGCTTACTCTCTTATTAATGAGTCTTTCCGTGTGTTAGGGCAGCAGATTAGCTGCATGAGTAGTCTATCCCTCAGGTTGCAGAGGGACCATTCAATAAAAACCAAAGATGCATGACGTACTTTAGATGTGTTTAGCTGAAAGTAAAACGAAAATTTACCCTATGATGACTTTTCTTTATTTTTTCCCCAGGATGACTTTCAAAGTGATAAAAACGTGTCCCGTCCTCTAAGAAAAGGAAGATTACAGTAGAGGTGCAGCCCCTCCCTCCGGAGCACTTCACTGAGCCCCCTTAGTGGAATCTTTCCTCCAGTTTGGGCTCTTAGCAGCTGAGGCCCAAGCACAAGATTCAGATATCACAGTCGGCAGAGACAGAATTGTTCCTTCCATCAGATGTTAAAGACTCAAGAGACCTTTGCTTCAGATCCTGCAGCCAATACCTCAAATTTCTCCTTTATCAGAATTTTATGATGTCATGAATTATACATATTAGGATTATTTAGTATATAATTTAACCAACCTAGCTAAAACATGCTTCTGATGCACTAAGCAGTACCATTTGGATCTTGCAGAAGGCAGAATCCAGTCCTTAGCAGGATATGGCTGCCTAGAGTAGGTGAAGGTGAGACGTTGAACAAAGTCAGAATTCAGTTCATGAGTAAAAGGGAAGACTCGCTCATGAGCACACCACAAACAATGCTTTCTACAGTGAGACCAGGCCCCATGTTGCACGCAGTGACTCTGCTATGAGGATGTCATCTACTTGCACGACTAGTTTGAGAAATGATAAATAAATTCAGGCATTGATTTTTTTTTTCCTGACTGTATGGCAGGAAGGTTGAAACAGGTTTAATACATTATTTCTTTCTATCACGATAAAATGTGCCTTGAACAATTGATACCAAAATATGTCAGTGTTTGGCTTTCCGACATTTAAACAGCACTTTTCGATGGGGGCAATAATTCAATACGGACTTTTATAAGAGAGCAAGGAGAGGGACACAATACTACAGGCACACTTGCCACTCTCTCTGGTAAGAGAGGATGGGCGTGCCCCCTGTCCTCAGACAACCCCATGCTCCCTTCGAGGTCTGTGGATGCCCGTGGGTAGAGCAAAGAAGGGAAGGAAGATCATTGAAATGTATGTCCTGTCTTGGTGACAGGAGCTGGGTGGGGGCCATGTCAGCAACTGGATCTGAGAGTTCTGTAGCTCGACTCTGGCTGCCTCTCTGTATTTCACAGAACCCTTTAGTTACTACTCTATTTCCAAAGCCCAGCTATTTAGACTTTCTTTTGACCCAATGCGCTACCTTTGAACCCTGCACTAAATTTGTTCTGGATAATACAGCTGGAATTTGCTTCTGTGGCTTGCAACTCCAAACCCTAACTGATAGAATACTAAAAGGTGTCGTAAGCTGAACAAACAAAACAAAGATATGGCTAAATTTCCCTAATAACCCACCAGCTTTTGTGTGTGTTATAAAATGGACTCACTGTCAACGAGTGGATGACTCCTCACAGTAACCCAGTAGCACGGGGGACCTGCCCCTGTGAGTCTCTGAGACTGTAACTCTGTGAGTCACAGCCAACACAGAACCCCTCCACCACCAGGGCTCCGCATAATAAGTATCGGGGAAAGTTTTCAAAAGAGGCAGACCAGAAGGTTAAAGTCCACACACACAAACCTGTACACACACAGAAACTGAAAGGGATGCAGCCTGTGCAGAAGCTCTTAGACGGAGGTGCACATAAAGCGACAGCGACGACAGTGCATAATTATAATAAGCTACTTTCTTGTCTTTACAAAAGCTTCCACAGCCGGGGTCCATAAGCAGAGGAAGGACCACGAGCTCCGGACTCCAATCTGTGCCAGTGTGTGCACTGTGAGAGTGTGGTAACCTGAAGGGGTCCATGAACACCACCACCACAGATTACAAACTGCCAGGTCACAGCAATGTCACCGAGAGTGGGATAAAATATATTGGAATGCTGGCCTGTGCCAGCATTCAGAGGATGTCTCTACAATCCCTGACCTTGAACGAAAGCAGCAAGGAGACTCACACAGTGACAGATGACAAAGTAAAATACCACAAAGCTGGAGTATAGACCAGATGCTATTTTAGGTAATATGAGAAGACTAGTTAGAGATTATGAGATTATGTAAAATGAGCATCAAAGCAGTGACAAAGCATAAAACAAAATAAAAGCAGTAAAGTTCACATTTTCATTATCAGAGAGAAGAACAGAGGAGGAAACAGAGGCACAGGTATTAATTGTACCTATTTACCATTCAACTGTGGTCAAGCTTCCCAGAAGAACATTTGATCTCTTGGAACCCTTACTCACTTGTCAAGATCTGGAGGTTTCCAGCCACCATAAAACAGCAAGGTGCCATTTAAGAACAAAGCTATTTAAATATGCAGAACAATCGCTGAAAAGTACTTTATTGTTGATATGTCATTCTGATTCTGTGGGTTTTTTTAAATGTGTGTTTATGCCAAAAGTTATCTCCCTAAGTAGTTTGATTGGCTATAGGAGGATCCAGATATTTCTCCAGGAGCAAAATGCAATTTTGCACGTTTAAAAATTTCATCATTCTACTTAATGAGTTTTTTAAAACTCATACTTTCATGATAAGCTACTCAGTATGGCAGACGATTTTCACTCAAAATAAACTGTAAGTCCATGAAGATTTTTAGTTGTCTATTCATTTGATTTTTAATTAAAGACAGCGAAACATTCTTATACCAGGTTTGTTTTTATATGTATTTTATGTATTAATTATAGATCACACTCCAACATGCAGGCACACCAGCAGAAAGGCAGTTATTTCTATTTTGGGATGTGTACTGTGTTCCAGAACAACCTGACAGGGTCCTACACCTGTAAGTGAAATAGTGTGAAAGTAATAGTCTGTTGGGGTGCTCTGGAGTACTAAAATAGCCCTACTTCTCACTTTCACTGCGAGAGTGAAATATTACTCAGACATAAAATGTATCTATTGGTAAAACTGAAGTTTGGGAACTGCCTTTGCTGAATGCCCTGGTAAAGGACTTAGACCACTACAAGCTTACCAAACAGACATATTTGGTCTTGGCTGGCAAAATGCACTATTTCCTAGGAAACAAGAGGGCACTGACGTTAAGTCACGTCTATGACCATCACCGCCCCCACCCTACTCTTGCTCAGCACCCAGTGCAGGAGACCACAGGAAACGAAAATGCATTTTAATTGAGAAATATTGGATGTGCACAGCAAGGAAATCCTTGGTAAGATAAATATATATGGTGGCACAAATATAACAATTGTGAGTTTATCTCAGGACTAAGCAGTGTGGTGTTTGTTTGTTTGTCAGTTTCACAAAGACTCACTACGAGTCAAATTCAACTCAATGACAACACACTCAGAAGAACTGGGTAAGGAATTTGGCCCTTACCAGTCATCTGATAATATTAATGTATACCTTACAAGCATGTGCTCAGAAAACAGTATAAATCTTTAGAAAAATATACATGATGCAAAAAAGATCAGGATACATTAGAAACTTTATGAGCAAGCTCAAAAAAATACTATCTGGTTTGAACCTCTCTCTGTTCAACTTTACTTCCAAGAGAAGTCAAAATGTTCCAGAGGGCCAATGAAAGGAAATTATATGAATTAACCTAAAGGAGAAAAATGCTTGGATAAAAAAAAATCACATCAATGTCAATGAGGGGAAGGGCAGAGTTGAGACCCAAAGCCCGTCTGTAGACAATTGGACTTCCCCTCACAGAAGGGTCACGAGGAAGAGATGAGCCAGTCAGTGTGCACATACTTTTTCTCTAGTTCTTTAATGCTTCCTCCGTGACCCCCACTCCCCACTATTATGACCCCAATTCTACCTTACAAATCTGGCTAGACCAGAGCATGTACACTGGTACAGATAGGAGCTTGCAACACAGGGAAATCAGGACAGCTAACCCCCTCAGGACCAATAATGAGAGTAGTGATACCAGGAAGGCAAGGGGAAGGTGGGGGAGAAAGGGGGAACCGATCACAATGGTCAACATATAACCCTCTCCCAGGGGGACAGACAACAAACAGAAAAGCAGGTGAAAGGAGATTGGTGTAAGACCTGAAAAAAAATGACAAATTATCAAAGGTTCATGAGGTAGGGCGCGTGGGAGAGGGAGGGAGGAAAATGAGCTGTTACCAAGGGCTCAAGTAGAAAGATAATGTTTTGAAAATGATGAAGGTAACTTATGTACTAATGTGCTTGACACAATGGATGCATGTGTGGATTGTGATAAGAGTTGTAAGAGCCCCCAGTAAAACTATTAAAATAACAACAAATTAAACACAAAAAGCACGGAGGAAAAAGTTGAAGTCGAAACTTTATACCTGAAAAAAACTAATTCCCCTCTGAGTTTAAGAGATTTCCTGAAGTTGTAAGGCTTAGCACATGTAGTTATGCAGCCATTTACTGAGATGCCAGGTTTGCTAGCAGCTAGCCCAGAAAATGGGCATACGACATTCATTCTCGCCATACCTCTATGTACAGACACTGACCTCAAGAGGAGAGGTTTGGAAAGACGTACAGGTAACACTTAAAAATACGCACTATCTCCACTTCTCTCCAATACCTACACATTCCATGACATCAGGACCTACGACTGCCTAGCAATGTAATCGAGACCAGAAGGTTCCGCCCCACATGTTCTAGATTGGTAAGGTTTCCTTGAACATTTTTACATTTATGGGCTTAAGGACACTTCTATAAGGACATTAAATTTCTTATATTCTCAGAGGCAATTTCTTTTCTTCAGTGCTAAAATCATACACACTATACTAGTTTATTATTTGTGTTCGTATTGTTAATGTGTGTGAGATACTTTCTATCTTCTTTTTCCTTAGATTTCATAGTTCATCTTAATCAATTCTTGGCAAATAGCCACCTCAACTTTTCAGTTCTGTTCTTCAATTATACTAGCTTGGCAAAAAAACAATTCCAGATGAATTCAAGTATTTTTCTTCTCTAAACCCGCACTCGTGCAGCTGAACGTCACTGGAGAAAATCCTGTAATTAAGCAGATTCAGTCTATGATACGTTCATAATCACCCAGCTCAAAGAGGCAATCAGTAGTTAGTAGGTGTGCCTCTTTATTCTCAGACCTACATGCTCACATTTCACCTCTCATCCTCAGCTTTCCACTACAGACCCTTGCTCAAACAACACTGAAAAAAAGCACAATTAGAAAGGAGCTCCCTCATCTCCCCACTACCAGATTTTCAAGTTTATTGAAAGCATCTTTCTACTATAAAAATTAGTCCCTTCACCACCGCAAGGACCGAGATGCCAGTTTTCTCTTCTTGAGCACTATCAAATTCCTTTTCTTGTTAGTACAACGGGCTCCCATATTGAAGTAGTCAATAAAACAAAAGCTTTCTGTGAGTCCTTATATCCTTTATAGCAAATTACTTCACTTTTCTAATATCCTTCTTTTGCAATTTTTAAAAAGTATGCGCTTATACCCATTCCACTCAACCTAATAAAATTGCAGTCTTCCAAAAGAATACGTTTCCATTTTTCCCCTACTCCACATGTATCTTACATTTAACCTTGCTGCTCGCTTTCTTGTTGTTGAAACGTGTTTCTCTCCAGGCACTGGCGACACTGCACACTTGGTACTCTGCCTGCCTTGGCAGCTGCTCCATTTGGATCTGAGGTGGCCCTCCCTCTTCTCGGAACCCCCAACCGGTACAGTCCTTCCCGGTTGGTCCCAGGCCCTCAACAGGAAACCGCAGAGGCGTCCTTGACTCTGTTCTCTCCCTCTGCTCCCACACCTCACTCTTCGTCCAATGTACGCCAAGTCCCCGCTAATTGTACCTTCAAAATACATTTTGAATATGTCCCTGCCTCTGCATACCTAATTATGCCATATCCAACCTTTCATCCTCTTTTACCAGATACTTAAATTCCCTTCTAATCTTATTAGCCAGTTACCGTAATGGTAGGCTGATTCTTTCAAGGCCACTGCAATATTTGCAGAAAGATAGAGAACATCCCAGTTTAAAACCCTTTAAGAACACCCCACTATACTTAGGATAAAATCCAATTTTCTCCGCAAAGTCTATTTGGATACCCCATGACGGGCTCCTACCCGTACCTCTCCGACCTTGTCTTTTGTCCTTCCAACTTTTCTCAAGCACCTTAGCTTGCTTCCTTTGACATGCTCAATTTTTCTTACCTTTTGCACAAGCTCTTTCCTCTTCCTGATGATCTCCCCTCAGCCCTTTTATATCCCTCAGAACTTTGTGTATCATCCATTTTCTGAAGAAAGATCTTCTAAATACCCGATAAAGTTACCTCCTCTCACTCCCTCGTAGCATTTAACACAGTTAGCACCATATATTTGTCTTTGAATCCTTTATCATATTTTATGATTCATGGAAATGTATACTATACCTGCTCTATACAGCATGCACTAAATACTCACTACTTACCGTAAGTACATAACAAGAATGTATAGAATAAATGATATTTAATGGGTCATAAATATGGGCTGTAGAAATAACTAAGTATAGCTTTTAGTATAGGAAGAAAAACTATAATTTTGTTCTGTTAGCACAAAGTATTAACAGGAAATTTTTATATTTAAATGGTTAGTGTTCTTAAATGTTTTTAAAAATCACAGGTGGAGGCCTTGAGCCAACAAACAGATGGTGGCTATTGGAGATTGCTTACAAATGGAATCATATTGAGGAAAGCAAGTGATGCCACCATTTTTTGTCTTTAAAATATTTATAATGATTTACATGAAAGTTTCCAGAGCAAATTCATTTCTAATCCAGCAATGCATGCATGGGGAGTTCCCTGGCCCGGGGTTACAATTCTCACAAGGTGTCAGCACTTCACACATTCCTGCCTTGGTTTTCCTGTTTTCATTAGCCATGGTTTGCCCCCTTTCTGTTAGTTTACTGGAAACAATTCTGCTTGATTTTGCTTTTAGATAAATACTATCTGTTCAGGTGTATATACTTGATTTTTCTGAGGGGCATGTTAGTTTCACCCATGTGTTATTGTTCACACACCAGCTGAAAGGTGGTCTCAGGCTTGGCTTCAGGTCTGAGTTAAAAGAATGTCTGAAGGCCATAGCTTGCAGGACCCACACTCTCTTTGTTCAGCCAAGGTGAAGTTGTGTCTTTCTCAAGACAGACTTAGAAGGTAGAGGAGAGCTAAAGCACGATTGCCATTGACCGAAAAGAGGTCTTTCAACACATTCGATCTTACTGTACGTTTTCAAACACGTGACCAGGAGCAGTATTTACAGATTTCTTTTAAGTCACCAACTTACAAAATGTCATCTTTCATATGATTTTAGATATTTGATATCCCAGGGGAGAAGGATATTTTCAATATAAATGTTAATGTTCAGTATCTGTAGTGCATATGCATTTGTACAAAGTTTTGAAAAGGAGAGTAAAAGCTGCAATTTTAAGTGTATAAAACACAAGGCTAAAATCTTCATAAAAGTATAAATAAAATGAATGTGTTGTTTCTATTAGGTGCCATCAAATCAGTGCCAACCAATAGCGACCCGATTCACATACAATGAAACACTGCCCTGTCCTGGACCGTGCTCACCATTTCGCCTTGGTTTGTACCCAATGTTGCAGCCACTGAGTCAGTGCATCTCCTTGAGGACCTTCCTCTTTCCACCGGCCCTCTACTTTACCAAACATGATGTCAGTTTGTTTGTAAAAAGTATGTAAGGATCTAGGATGAACGCTTGAAGTCCTCATCTCTAAGGAGTACTTTGGGCGTACTTCTTGCAAAACAGACTTCTTAGTCCTTTTGGGAGCCTGTGGAACTTTCAAAAATGTTCTCACCATAATTCAGATGCATCAATTATTTTTTGGTCTTACTTAAGCAATGTCCAAATTAAAAAAAGGAGAGAAAAGGGTGCATCTTTAATAGTAAAGGCTTTTTGGTTGATTACAAATAATTGTATCCTTACACAGAAACGCATTGCTACTGTATGGATTCCAATACCTAGCGACCGTCGGTGGGCACTGACGCCCTGTCCCGGTCAGTCTCATGGCTGCACTCCCTACAGGGGCAGACGGCCTTTCTTTCTCCTGAGAAGAAACTACGAGGTTTGAACTTTGGACTCTTCAGTTAGCACCGAAATGCTTAAGGCATGGCTCCATCCATATAGCTGCAGAGGTCACAGGAAAGCTTGCAGTTCAGAAGCACATGGTAAGGATTCCGTGTGTAAGCCTTCCAATAAACAAATTCAGTGACAAAAAGTAATCCCTTTTTATTTAGAGATATAAATAGCCATGGCTATTTAAGTTTTAAAAGTATTTGTTACACATGAAACTATTTTCACATCAAGCAATCTTTCAATAAAAATCAAATGTTTTTCTCTTTTACATGTTCATTAATCTTGCCTTTGTAATTTAACTTGTTAATAAATGCTAATTTGGTAAAGTCCAAATGGCTAGAACCAGTTGTGATGAATCGGTTTTGTAAGACTATCATAAGTATCATCACAAACAATGATTACCAAGCGGTAACTCTTTTCCCTATCACATATATAAAACTGTGCCGTATTTTAAATGAAACAGAGAGACATTTGAGCAGAAACTGTCCATGGCCATTCATTTTAGATTAAGTGTGACTGAGTCACCATCTGGACGGAAACACAAACCATCTCCACAGAAAGGACCTTAACTTTGACACACTGTGTCAGTTCTTCTATTACTATCTGAGTTTTCATTTTCGTGAAAACCCACATGCAGGGAGCAGTCTTTCACAACTGTAAGCCTGCAGGTCTCAAACAAAAGTCCTGCATACACATGCTAACAGACAGCAGCATCTCCCTGGAACACAAGTTACTGAGCATGCTTTGCTGCTAATACTCCCTGTAGCATCGTGCCTGTCATTACTTCAGGCCATCAGAATTTTATGAGCACAAACCAATAATAATGATATTTCCTTTTTGCTTTTTATCCACACCTCATTGCCTTACATTGATTTGCATAAGCAATTTTCACCTTGATAATTGGACCCAAACACTGTGTTGTAGGTTACCTTATGGAAAAGAGCAGTTAAATACTAATCAAGAGAAATCTTTCTCTATTCAACCATATTTTAGATGATATTAAATTACTCTCTCTGGTTCAGCAGGAAGGTGACCCACTTTCTGACATAGATTTTAGGGCTTGGGTTTATATCAAGCTTAACAATGATCTTTCTTCACAATTTTAATTCCCTCATGTGGACTCATAACAACATGAAGAATGGTACAACCAGGCCCAAATCATTAAAACATTATTGTTTTGTTTGAAAGGAAAAAGCAATAGTATTACATACTAATTATTTTTGTAATAGCTACTGGGCCAATCAATGTTATCTAAGGATCCTATAATTATAGCTTTACTATTTTATTACTGGGCGAAAAACAAGAGAAAATGTAATTAGGGAGATTAAAACAAATATAAATGAAGTTAAAAGGACTCGTGTAATTTTAAAAGTCCAAAGAATCAGCACCTGAATTGGTTACTTTAAAAGTAATCCTGCGAGTTCTTCTAGAACTAGGATCTGAACTAAACGGACTCAAATTAGGAAGAAAGAATGGCACAAAGGCAGTAGATCCCAGTTCGTTTGTCCTGCTTTGTTGATCGTCCCCCATCCCACCCCCACGTTAACCTCATACACTGCTTCCTCTGCGTAACGATGAAGGCGTGTGCATGGAAACCGCACAGACTCTGGCAAATTAGAGATGTAACTATTACCAAAGGATGTTGTTTGATAATATTTGTAATGGATTTGAAGGTTTGAGTTGCAAGAGACATTGCAGAGGGACATGTCCAATCACCAAGAATTTATAGAGAGACGAAAGAGGAGCACACTTACATTACATTTATATTTCCAGTTACCCCGGGGAAAGAAAGGAAAACAGCACTGAGCACGGAAACTTGTCCACGCGCGGAAAGGGTAGTAATGAGGTTACGGCACGAGTTTGGGGTGTTGTGATCGGTAGAGAACGAATACAGACCTCCCAAAGTGATGCTTCGAGTTTCTCTTCACAGACTGGTCTAGGAAGCTGTTTGATATATGCATAACACAGTCAAAAATGAGGCCTCAAAGGTAGCATTATATGATGCATAACTTGTTCCCGACGTGCAAGGAGACTTTCTAGTTATTGCTAATTCTTTACTGCGTTTTCACTAACTCTATTTAAGTCTCCATTGGGAACACAGCCTGCAGTAATTTTTTTTAACAACAATTCTCACTGGACAGACACTTACAGTGAGGAAGACATACAGGTTGGGACGCCATACTGGCTCACTTTCCAGATGGGCTTTTTGTCCCGTGCATATTTGATTTTAAATTAAATGTAATTTAGAAAAACTGCTGCTTAATTTCTTCTCCATATATTTATCATATCCTAGTAGGAGGGGGGTGAAGGGAGTAGACTGAAGAGCCAACAGTTTGATCACGTAAACCAGAAGTATAAAATATTAAGTTAATTAAAAACAGAAAACTTTTATAATAGTCAATTCCCCTGTCTTTTTCGTCAGCGCTTATTTTAGAAGTGTCATAATTAGATAGTTGGAAATTTCAGACATATCATACCAGTACTGATTCACCCTGACACCACCAAGCCAGTCCAGTCCCTCCCCAGAGGGGCCTGGAGATTACAAACCCGGTGGAAATGGGAACATGTTTCTGCAGTAAGTAATACAATGATTAGGGAAGGAACAAAAATAATGGAGCTATCACTAAAGTAACAAAAGAAAATAAAAAAGCTCTGTATCGTAATACAAAAAGCTACATATATAGTACAAATAATAATAAAATCACTAAAGTAAAACAACAACAAAATGGATCGATTACGTTTGTTCAATTGTCTGTCGTCAGCTCACCTGTCCCCTTGCTACCTTCTATACCCTGTTGAGCACTGTGCAGGCTGGAGGCCTGGGTGCCACATTTCTCAGAATCCCTTGCTAATTGGCTCCAAGGCAAATGTCTGTCAGGTGAGAAGCAGGCACAAGCTATCGGGAAGGCACTAAGAAAGAAACACTTCCCTTAGTCAAGTGCAGAAGAAGGTACTGCTGGTGGCTTCCAGGTGTACGGCTGGCAACTAAGCAAATGAGTGTTATTTTATAGTGTTTCCTGAATGTTTTGATTTTATGAAGTCTTCCCCATTTTTACTCTTTTATCCCTCCCAACTATTTTATAAAACCCATATTCTCTATGCTAAATCCCTTGGTGCTTGAAATATTAGAATGATATTGCAATGCTTTGCTACTGCATTATATACCAGCTATGGTTTCCTGAAGCAAACCTTCAAAGATGGGTACTTAAGAAGGTGTCCTGTCAGGTTAAAAAGGAATATCATTGAGATAGAATATCCAGTAAAATTCACCAAGCACTGTTTAGTTTTTCGAAAACATAATTTAAGACAGATAAAGTCTTAACTATGAAAATGTAAATTATCCATAGCAAATCATGAAATGATTTTAGGTAACTAAAATCAAACAAATATATATGTCAAATATTGACAAAAAGAAATAAGTCACTATCAAAACTCTCCATAACAATAAATGCTGGTCTGATGGACTAAAATTAAGGTATTATATGCCCTAGAAGTCAAATGGAGTTAATATTCAGAATCTAAATCAAGCTTCAAGAAGAGCAGTGGCATATTTTTGCCCATCTATTCACATTTCTCCACATCAAGTTATGAACACTAGTTTCACATGAAAGTCAAGTTGTCTAACTAGCAAATCAAATTAAATAAAATTTGGATTCAGAGATGATGAAACATGGAAAGGCTCTTAGAGATTATCTAGTTCAACTTTTGAATTGTAAACTTTGGAACCAGAGGATAAGGGAGATTTAGTGTTTTGCAGAAATCCCACCAATATTTTTTAAATAAATAAGACTATCATTTTTGCTCTGTATTCATTTCACTGTGTCATGCTTTCTGAAATATGTTTGCTATTATTTTGGGAAATGCAATCTTAAGAACAATATAGAGAGTGCACATTTGGAAAAATATAAGCAACCTACTTTAAATATATGTATGTTGTTTATAAGTGGTATATTAACTCAACAACAAAAGGATTCAATGTTTCTTCTCTCAAAATTTTACTGTCAAATATTACACGAAACTTCCAGAAAAGAAAAATTTAGGTATATAGAAAATTAACAGAAAATATCATTGTAATGTTTTTCATGTGTGGACCATGAAGACAAAGCTGCAAATACAAAAAATAAAACAACAGAGAATAAATAGAAGAGATAGACAGATAGACCGGCAGGCAGACAGATGGCAGAACAAGCTTGAGCATGCTCAAGTGAGACCAGAAGAGTAGGGAGGTGGAACGAAAAAAAAAAAAGGAAAAAACATACAATTTTAAATTTTATATTGCCTATAACTGTTAACATAATCTAGTGTCTATTTGCAAATGAAAAAATTCTATTTGTCAACAGAAAATAGTCATAGTTATTATGAAAAGAATTCATCGTTTGTCCAGCCGAGGTAAACCCTGACAGCCAGGCTTAGCTGTCTCAACAACATGCAAACCAATACTCCCCTGAGCCCCTTTGGAAAGGAAGCATATTAATATCAACTCTGACCCGTCAGCATCATGACATGAAGTGTCTGTTCAGGAGGTCATCTTCAAAATGTATCCCATACATCTTCATGCTCAGGAGATGATAATTTATCACCCCGACATAGAGATCTACTGTACACTAATCCAAACTGCTGGTGATACACTAAATCAGTTTGAGTGATGAGTATAAATAAAGCTGAAAGTGAAGTACTGAAGGATACAGATCTATCTGACCAATGAGATGTCACAATGCAAATAAAATGCAATGTGGACAAACATAGAGCCCCTTACTTGAAAATTAAAGCCAAATCAAGTTTCAGAGGATAAGTAACACATTAAAACAAGTTTTATATCCAAGTTTAATGTAATGAGAATCAGATGAATAGTTTTTTCAGATATACTTGATCTGAAGTCTATTAAATATACTTCAATATAAAAGGATATGTTTAAAATGTACACATTTTGCATACTAAGGAAAATATGACAAAATAAAGCAAAAAAGGTTGCAAAATAATAATCCTTTCCAAATAAAATAACTATGATTATTCAATCTGCTGAGCAAATCTATACAGACAGATGAGAAAAAGAACAAAAACTGTACTCAGAAAATGATTTCACATCAACTAGCTACCAAGAAATCAAATTCAATTTGTATTGCTCTTATACAAGTTTAGATTTTTTCAAGAACTGTCATGCTACAACATCAATGGGGAAAACAAAGAAATGGCGGTAGAGAAGGACATTCCTCTGATATTCTTGGAGGGCGCTCCTCGAGAGGAGGGAGAAATCCAACTATGTGATCAGAACAGACCCTTTCTCCCCAACAAAATAGGTTCCATGGATTCAGCTATTCTGAAGGTTTCCCTAATGGAAGGAGCTGAGTAAAGTAACTTCCAACCACTGCTGGAACAAATCTGTGAAAATATTTTCTAAGGGAAATTATTCTTCAGGAAATTTATAGTTTTGCTTTGTTGTGCTACGTATAACTAGCCTTGTCAAAACATAGTTAACTCTTGCTTTGTATTTTACCTTTAAAAATTGTGGGGGGTAAACATAGAATTATACTACTAAAATATGACCTGATCTCAGATGTAGTTTATTAAAATTTTAAAATGAAAGCTTACTAAGAACAGGTAAGATTGATAGCTCTCTCTGTCTTAGCATAATTGTATTTCAGGTGAACATCAATTTACTTTAAAGGACACTTCTAAGTAGCAGGATGCATCATAAATAATTCATCAATCACAGCTGCTAGGAACATGATTTGCTCTAGCAGATTTCAATGGAGTAAAGGTTTTATTTTTCTGTATTTGTATTTACTTTAAAAGCCATTAAGAAGCCTCTTTTTCTAAGAAATTTACTCCTAAATCTCATACTTCCTACTGCAAATACATTTTGATAAAATTGTTTATTTTCCTTTAATTTGTACAGCACTGTATTTTCTAATTAAAAAGAAAAATTTAAATGATCATCAGATAAATAACAATCTCTATCTATCTATCTATATATATATATATCAACAGCGGAGCAACAGAAACACAAAATACACGTAGCTGAAAATACTATTAAGATTTTTCTTCACAATATAATTTTCCTAAGGTTATTATCACTTCTTACCTTACATAAACTTATCAGTGGAGAAAAAAGAGAGAAGTAGGCATTCTAAATATTTTATATCAATTATTTGGGCTCTTACAATTTTAATTTAAAATGAAAATTAAACATATTCTCAATCACACAATACTTCAAGCTTATTCTGGTGCTATTGAGAACATGGTATTTATAAGTTTCATTTCTCATATTGAAAGATGATGCTAACCTTATACATCTTAAACTTTTCCATACCATTTAGTAATCTTATATCAGTAATTTCTTAAACTGTAAAACATCTGCATAGCATAAAATAAGAAAAATTTTAAGAGAAAACAAAGCAATTTACTTACTTGCAAACCCCTTTGAAACACTGAATGGCCCATAAAATTAGCCAGCATTCGAATTAAAGCAGCACCCTGTAGAAAACATATTTAAAAAATAAAAGAATTTGAACCTAGTGATATGATTCCAAAATTTTCTGACACCAATAAAACACAGTGTATTCTTGTAATTTATTTTAAAATATGCCTTAAACAAAAGCAAGAACACGTATACCACTTGGAAGAACTTTATTTGTTTTGTAGATCTGAAAGTTTTATGGATGCAATACTGATCGTTGCAGAATAGAAAATTCTTGGAAAGAATATCTCAGAACAATAATAAGCTATAATTTGGGTGAAATAAAAATCATACTGAGCCATCTACAAAGTAAATAAAAATTAGTTCCACTATAAGTTTATAAACTAATAAGGAAGATATGACATTAATAAGCATAATAAAGTATAAATGTAGAGTGACATAGCTACTGAATGCACCCCTGGCTCCATGCGGAATAGAATTGTTGTGGGACTGGAGACTTTGGAATACTGGCTAACAGTTCAAACTCTGCACCAGACTGCTGGCCTCAAACAGTGTGTCTGCCAATTACTGTCCAGGTATCCCTGGGACAACGATCTCAGTGCTCCTCTCATCTCACATTCCTTGAGTGCATATTTCATATGGCTGCTCCCAAGATTAAATTAATTAACAAATGCAAATTGTTTGAACAGAATCTTAAAAATACTAAGCACCATGTGTTAGGAACCCCGATAACTCCATGGTTAAGAGTTCAGCTAGTGATCAAAAGGTCAGTAGTTCAAACCTACTGGCTGCTCCATAGAGCACAGCCCTGCGCTCTGCTCACATCAGTATTGCCCATGGCTGTCAATTCAAACCAATTCAGAGCAACTCTGCAGGCTGGGGCAGAGCTGCCGCACAGGGTTTCCAATGTTAAGAATTTCACGGAAGTAGATTGATGCCTCTTTGCTGCATTAAGCAGCTGGTGAGTTCACACTGCTGATTTTTCAGTTAACATTCAAGCAGCCTAAGAAACCCAATGGGACAAGTCTGCGTTGTTCTCAGAGTCGCTATGAGTAAGAATCCACTGCATGACACGTATAAACAACGTATATGGGTGTTAGTTATTAATATTATATCACCTCACTACATAAGTTTTGTGCTAGATCTTTGAGAAGCAATGTTTACTCAAATACAGATAAAACAATGTAAGTATAACTAATGTGGTTAATATGAATACTTAGCAAGTCAGGGAAAATACTACGGGCGTCTGCCTACTCACATTAAGTATCATTACTATAACAGAACAAAATCTGGACAAAAAGGTAGGCACGTAGTCAACGTGATGTTCCAAGTAATGATGGATGGCTAAAGCCAGATGAACAGAAACCAACAACAGAAACAAAAGTAGAAAGGGAAAATAGTAAATTAGCTACAGCATTCAAATTGCTTTGAGCTAACAATCTTTGTAAATCAAAGAAATACTTGTCCACCAATGTCCACTGCAGTGTTATCCACAATAACCAAAAGATAGAAACAAGGAAAACGGATATGTCCATCAACAGAGAAATAGACAAATACCATGTGATACAGACATTCATTGAGTTGTAACTCATAAAGAAAAAGTCCTGATGTGTGCTATGATATGTATGAAACATGAAAAGACTTGCTATATGGATTACATGAATAAAAAGAATATGTATAAACAAGTTATATAAAATATCAAGGAGATGGGTTAATTAGGGTGTGAGGTAGTATCGATGAAGAACACAGCTTTCCCCCAGATCCTGGATGCTTCCTCCCCCCAACTACCATGATCCGAATTCTACCTTGCAGGGCTGGATAGGGCAGAGGCTGTACACTGGTGCATATGAGGGTTGGAGGTACAGGGAATCCAGGGTGGATGATACCTTCAGGACCAAGGGTGTGAGGGGCGATGCTGGGAGAGTGGAGGGTGAGTGAGTTGGAAAGGGGGAACTGATTATAAGGATCCACATGTGACCTCTTCCTTGGGAGAGGGACAGCAGAGAAGGGGGGAAGGGAGACTCCGGATAGGGCAAGATATGACAAAATAACGATGTGTAAATTACCAAGGGCATATGAGGGAGGGGGGAATGGCGAGGGAGGGGGGGAAAAAACGAGGACCTGATGCAAGGGGCTTAAGTGGAGAGCAAATGCCTTGAGAATGATTGGGGCAGGGAATGTATGGATGTGCTTTATACAATTGATGTATGTATATGTATGGATTCTGGTAAGAGTTGTATGAGTCCCTAATAAAATTTAAAAGAAGAAAAGAGAAAAAATGATCAGGGCAAAGACTGTACAGATGTGCTTTATACAATTGATGTATGTATATGTATGAACGAACTGTGAAAAGAATTGTATGAGCCCCAATAAATTGTTAAAATTAAAAAAAAAAAAAGAACAAGGTCATTTAAAAAAAATATCAAGAATAAGCAAATGTTTGGAAACCAACTTTCATTGTGTTGAAGGGGAATGCAAATGGGTATTTCTTGAGGGATACAGAGATTTTGCTAAGGGGAATGAAAACAATTGGACATAGATAATGATCATTTTATACAATAATTAAATGTAATTAATGTCATTTGATAACACAGGGAAAATGAAATGTTTTATTATACATGTTATTGCATATATTTCATCAAAACAGAATTCTTTAAAATTAAAATATCCCAATTTTATTGTGTCACATATTTTATTGTTTATATTACCCATTTATTATTTTACGTATTTGTCTGTTTTCTGTTGTCTCGTCACAGAACATGTGCTCCACGGTAGCAGAAATGTATCTATCTTGTTGCTCGCACTATCCCTCGGGCATAGAAACTTGGCCAGCAAATTTTCTGTTAAGTATTTGTTTCATGAATGAGTTCATGTGAATAAGGACAACCTGTCATTTAAAATTATGATCTTGCTTCATTAAGGCTAGACAGGATTCATTATCTTCCCAACACTAGGCAGACTAGAAAGATGTTTGTGATGTGGTAATGATGAAGATAACTATGATGATAATGCTGACAGAACACATACAGTGTTAAATAGTTATCAAAAAGTTTATACATTTTAATTTATAAGGACCCAATAAATAAGATATATATTTTCATTTTAATTTTATTGTATTGAGGGCTCATACAGCTCTTATCATAACCTATACAAATGTCCATTGTGTCAAACACATCTGTACATATCTTGTCATCATCTTTTTCAAAACATTTTCTTTCTACTTGAGCCTGTGGCATCAGTTCCTCATTTTTTTCCTCCTCCATCCCCCACTTTTGCTCCCCTATGCCCCTTTGATAGTTTGTAAATTATTGTCTCTCTTTTTTTCATGTCTAAATTTCTGCTGTCTCATTTCACCCACTTTTCTGCTATCCATCCCCCTGGGATTGGGGACCAGATGTCTGTCATTGTGATGGTATTTCCCTTACTCACCCCCCAACTTTACCCTCCTAGTATCGCTTTCACCCCTTATTGGTCCTGAGGGGGTTATCTGTTCTGGATTCAATGTGTATACTGTACCAGTATGCAAATTCTGGTCTACCCAGATTTTTAAGATAGAATTGGGTCATGATAGTGGGGGAGGAGGAAGAAGTAAAGAACCAGAGGAAGGTTGTGGGTTTAATCGGTGCTATATTGTACCCTGACTGGATCTTCTCTTCCTTGTGACCATTCTGACACGTGTTGTCCAATTTACTATTGAAGGATTTTGAGTCTCCACTCTGCCCTCCCCCTCATTCCCATTGATATGCTTTAATTTGTTTGTTTTATTTGAGGTCTTTGATGCCTGATACCTAATCCCATCAACACATCGCAATCACGCAGGCTGATGTGCTTCTTCCATGTGGGCTTTGTTGTTTCTCAGCCAGATGGCCACTTGTTTTTCTTCAAGCCTTTAAGACCCCTGACACTGTGGGGTCCTGGTTTACAACTGCCAGCACTAGCACCATGACAGGCCGTATAAAACCAAAGTCTGGGGCAGGCTTAAGCTCTAATTTCAGATTCCTGGACACTGAGGTAATTCTATCAGAGACGGCATCACCTGTCCCAGACGGACCAGTAGGG
This sequence comes from Tenrec ecaudatus, assembly GCF_050624435.1. Lineage (NCBI taxonomy): Eukaryota > Metazoa > Chordata > Mammalia > Afrosoricida > Tenrecidae > Tenrec > Tenrec ecaudatus. The sequence continues at coordinate 102,039 of NW_027459265.1, forward strand.
AGCAGCGACCACCACCCCCAATTGACCAGTCAAGAAAATACGTGCAGAACTACTCACCAACCACCACTGGACAACGCTGATGCCAGAAGTTTTCTCCAATAAGTTTAAAGAACAGCAACACTGGACTGCCCCCGGTCCCTAGCCCCATAAAAGCCCAGGGAACAAAGAACTCGGGGCTGATTCCCTTTTGGACGCTGGGTCCCGCTGCGCTGGGCAGTGTAGGGAAGAAAGCCCTAGCTCGAGATAGAAAAATAAAACTCCGTTTGCCGCATTTGCATCTCAACTGGCTGTAATTCTTCCGTGCGCCCAAGGTGAGCTCGCGTTCCTTTCCCCAATCCAATAACATTATATCTGTTGATAGTCAAGCACCATCAGCTTTCTTCACCACATTTGCTTATGCACCCATTTTGTCTTCAGCAATCATGTCAGAGCAGGTGAACATCACAGAGTGCCGTGTTAGTAAAACATTGTTCTTGGGGTGAGGGAGTACTTGAGTGGAGGCCCAATGTTCATCTGCTACTGTAATACTTTATAAATAAATATACGTGTAGAGCTCTAGTACCCTGTCATTGCATATAAATGTAATTATATATATACATGCCTGTATAGCTATCCAAGTTTTCAAAGCTAGTAAGTGATAGAGCTAGGGACCCAGGAAGTCTGATCTAGTCTAAATATCTACATAGGAAAACACTAAAGACCCGGCTATTGACAGCTAACATTACCTATGTGGAGTCATCTAGTAAATAGCAAAAAAATTATTCACCATAACTTTCACACAAAAAAGCAGAGACTAGATAAGTGGATATTAATTCATGCGTTACTTGTAAAGCTTTCTGCTATCAGAAAGCACAAGATCATTGTTTACAATAATTTCATAAAACAACAAATTATTTCAGTTATTTTGAAATGAAATATATATATATAAAATGCTGCTCAGGTCACAGGTAATATATAAGAAAATTAGTTTACATATCTTTTATCCCCCCCTGGCCTTTCCTTCCCTCTGTTAAAGAGTCATTTCGTACTGAATAGGCCTTCGGCTCACACAGAGGTAACAAAGAATGTACAAATGGTTAACAGGGCTAGAATTGAAGACAACATTCTTACTGTAGATTTTGGAAACAGCAAATAAATTCATAGAAAACCTCCTAGTTTCCTCAAAATGTATCTTATACTGAACATTTTTCTACCCCAGCAACGAATGGTTACATTCAGCGATTTAACACACATCATTTGAGAAAGATTGTGAAGCAGGGAGGTACAGAGCCATGCGAGTCCTGATATTACGTTACTTTACCGTATGTTTTACACTTTGATAAGAAATGGGAGGCATATTATATTATTTTAGTAGATAAAATGATAAATTGATAAAATACATGAAAAGAACCACCCACATACAGGGCTTCAAATTAAGGTACACCTGCGATATCACTGTAGGCTTGTCTACCTCTTTTAGAGACCATTCATTCAAGCATTAGGTTTAAAATTAAGTAATCACTTTGTCAATACTGCTAGCTGTCAGTTTCTTGTACTGTGGTAGATTGCAGGTTGCTGTACTGCTAGAAGATGGGTCAAATACCAGTAGGATCACCTGAGGTGAGAAGTTTTCAACAGTTTCCAGACTAGGAATAGGCTATAAAAAAGAAATCAGCTCTCAACTTCTAAGGGATTCGCTGTGGAATACCTTATAAATAGTAGCAGAGCATTGTGTGATACACTGAAAACCTTATGATTAGTAGGGGGATATTCACAGATATAGCACAAGATGATGAGCCACTCAAGTTAGAAGTCACTCAAAATATGCCTTGAAGAGCTGCCTTCTCAAAAGTACAGCTGAGCATAATAATGGAGATGGAGTGCAGCCTGCAAGACTAGTAGCTGCTGAAGCGTGACTCACAATGAGGAGCAGAAGCTGCAAATATGTATTAATAACCCTAATATGAGATGTGTGATGTTGTTTGAATCTAGGAAAATTGTGAGTTCTCAGAAATCAAATGGAAAGCAAAAGGATGGATATCCTAGCCATTAGTCACCAGAAATGGTTTAGCATTGACCATTCTGAATCAATCCTACAATTTACCACGTTAAGATGTCAAATTCAAAGGCAATGACATGTATATTGTAAAAAGAGGATTTTTACATCATGACCAAGTGGGATTCATACCAGGGATGATGGGATGGTTCAATATTTGAAAAATAATGCATGTAAAGCACCATGTTAACAAGAAAAAGGATAAGAAGCATGTGATTAAATCAGCTGATTCAGAAAAAGCATTTGATAATATAATATCCAACACCCATTCCTAATAAAAACTTTCAAGAAGACAGAAGGGAAAAGTCTCAATATAGTAAAAGCCATATACAAAAATCCTATAGCCAATACTACACTCAATAGAGAAAAGCTGAAAATATTTCCTCTGAATATGGGAACCTGACAAGGATGTCCTTTATCGCCACTTTTATTCAACACTGTGCTAGACATCCTAGCCTATTAATACCCTAAGACAACAGCGAGAAATAAGGGAGTGCACGTGGCTAAACTAGAAGTGAAACTGTCGCTATTTATAGATAATGTGATTTTATATATTGAGAATCACAAGAGTCCACAATAGGATATTGAAAACAACAGAGCAGTTTAGTGGTATAGCAGGATACAAGATTAACAAGCAGAAATCAATGGGATTCCTATATTCCAGTGGGGGCAACACCAAGAAAGATTTCAGGGCAACAATATCATTCACAGTAGCCGCACAGAAGCTGGTTACCTAGCAATAAATCTAATAAAAAAATAAAAGATCTGTATGAAGAAAACTACAGATTACTCCAAAGGACTAAAGGGGATCTACAAAAATGGAAGGATACCCATATTCATGGATTGGAAGACTCAATATTGTGAAAATATCAGTATTACCTAAAGCAATCTACAGATTCAGTGCAATCCCGATCCAAATCCCAGCATCATTCTTCAAAGAAATGGAAAAAAATTATTACCAACTTCATTTGGAGAGGAAAACAGCCCAGGATAAGCTAAGAAGTCCAAAAAAAAAAAGAAATTAGGTGGTCTTGAATTCCCTGACCTCAAAACCAGTACCAGCTGTCAAAGCAGTCTGGTACTGGTATAATGACAGAAACACCCACCAAAGATCAGGACAGAAAACACAGAAGTAAAAACATTTGCATACAGGCAACTGATTTTTGACAATGGTCCAAAAGGCTTTAATTGGGAAGCTGATACCCTCTTGAATAAACAGTGCTGAAACATTGGCTATGCACCTGCAGAGAATGAAACAAGGCCCATATCTCACCACATGCACAAGGATAAGCTCAAGGTTGATAAAAGACCTGAATGTAAATCCCAAAGCTATCAGGGTCATTCAGGAGACAATTGGGGGCAATTGTAAAGTGCCCTAGGGCAGGGAATATATGGGCTATCAGAGATAACAAACCAATCACAATCCATGGAAGACAAAATAGATGAGTGGGACCTATTAACAATTAAACACTTATGTACATCAAAAGACTTCCTTAAGAGAAGGGGGAAGGGAGACTCCAGATAGGGCAAGATATGACAAAATAACAATCTATAAATTATCAAGGGCTCATGAGGGAGGGGAGAGCGGGGAGGGAGGGGGAAAAAAGGACCTGATGCAAAGGGCTTAAGTGGAGAGCAAATGCTTTGAGAATGATTGGGGCAGGGAATGTATGGATGTGCTTTATGCAATTGATGTATGTATATGTATGGATTGTGATAAGAGTTCTATGAGCCCCTAATAAAATGTAAAAAAAAAAAAAACTTCCTTAAAAGAGTAAAGAGAGAGCCCACATACTGGGAAAAGATATTTAGTAATGACGCAACAAACAAATGACTAATTACTAAAATCTACAGTATGTAAAAATCTACAACAATAAAAAAACAACAACTAATGATCCCCTGAGAAGGTGAGCAAGAACCAAGGATGACATTCAAAAGGCTAATAAACACCTGAGGAATGCTCTCGGGTCACTAGCCATCAGATCCCCCAATAAAGTAAGTAAAAACAAACAAACAAATAAAACAAAGCCAAAACAATCATAAGATACCACCTAACACCCAAAACTACTGACCAATTTAAAAAAAAAGAACAAAAAGACTGAGAACAACAAATGCTGGAGAGGGTGTGGTGAGATTGGAACTCTGATCCACTGCTGGTGGGCTTGTAGATAAGTACAGCCACTGTCAAGGTGATATGATGACACCTAACACAGATGATTAACAGACAACACATAGCAATAGCAAATACATTCTAGTAATATGTCATTGTGGTAAGGTGTAGACAATGTAACTCATCATAAAAGTGTCTGAATTGTTTCTTTGAAGTAACTTACCATATTCATACCTGCTATTACTTCTGCATCATAATTATGTGATATGATAAACCATAATGAATAAAAACCAATTGTGAAAAAACCAAACAAGTGAAAAATGATATGATCCAGCAATACCATTACTGGGCATATACCCAACGCAAACAAGAAGCAGATTACAACAGACGTTTGGGCCCCCGTTTCCATGGCAGCATAGTTCACTATAGCAAGAATCTGGAAACAGCTAAATTCCTACCAGTAGATGATTGGATAAAGAAACACGGGTATATACAAACAATGGAACCATACACATCCCAAAAAAACAGCTGTGAATCCATGACACACCTTCAGATGTGGAAGGAGCTGGAAGTCAGTCTGCTGAGTGAAATTAGTTTGCACGCATGGACGAGCCCTTTATGAGACCGCGGCTGGAGGAAAAAGCATCAAAGTTCACACTTGTGGGACTCTCATCTATTGGCTGAGGGCCATACAGTCTGGTAGAGAGGCTGACCGGTGCCAACGAACCATACACCCTCTGTTCTAGATTTCCTAAGGTCACCAGGCTTGAGGGTGCCTCACCTCAGGTGGGATCAACGGGTCAAGAGGGTAGAGGTGTCTAATAAGAGGCTGACATGTTCATCTTTGATGAGGTCCCCCTCCCCCCCAGGGCCGGGTAGACAGCCCTATCAGAGAGAGCAGACATACACATGGGAAAACAACGTAAGGGAACAAACAACGCAAGGGAAAGGGAGCAAACATAACCCGGGAACACAAGCCATACCTGTCGGTAGGGAAAGCGAGAGGCCTGACTTCCCGGTGTGGGAAAGAATGAGTGGAAATGCTTTGGGGGACAGTCGGCAGGGTGGGGGGGGGGAGGGGGGAAGTGCCTTTGCCAGTATGCACTGGATGGACCACATTGACCAGGGTTCTGAATGCATCTCGGGACCCTGGCCAAGGCCTGAGGTGCACGGGACACTGAATCCTGGATCTTTCAAGTAGATAAAACCATGATAAATGAAGAAAAGATGGAAGTGGTCAAGGATTTCATCTTCCTTAGATCAATGTTCATGGAACTGCTGTCAAGAAGTGAAGAGACATACTGCACAGGACAAACTTGCGGCAGAAACCTCTTCAAATGGGGATGAGTAAGAACATCACTTTGAAAATCAAGGGCACCTGACTCCAGTCCTGGTATTTCCAGTGGCCTCATAGGCAGGGGAAGTTCGGCGCTGAGTAAGGAAAGCCAAAGCACGGGGGCACTTGAGAGAGGCTGTGGAAGGTAGCCCGCAGTACCAGAAAAAGGAGGAGGGATCGCTTAGAAGAAGTGCATTGAAAATGTTACAAAGAAGTGAGGTTGGCAAGACATTTCTAATGGACTTTGATCTTGCTATCAAGAGCTAAGTCCTGGAAGAGGTCACCGTATGCATGGTAGAAAGGCAAAACCAAACAGACGGAAAGACCCTTGCCAACCAGGATGCAGACTGCCTGCAACCATGGGCTCCAACCTCCGAATGGTGGCTGGGCGACGTCCAGGCTGGGGGTAAGTACAATAGACTCTATTCCATGGCGCCTAACACGGACAATAACAGTAATAACCGCCTACCTGATGCTTTACAAATAGCACCCAAAACAGAAACTGCTGCCATCAACATGCTTCACCGGGGAAAAGGTTAAAATCTATCTACAGTAGAACCCGGTACTCGACTGCATCAGTGAGCGACATAATTGGATTTTGATGCGAAATGTAGAGAGCATTTTGCATCAGAGCTCAAACAAAACATCAGAACCTGACCCGACGCACGTGATTTTTGTAAAGGAAGCAGTTCGTGGTTCGGTCACGTGCGTTAGCTGGCATTGTCAGTCTAGGCCTTGTTTAAACCTTTTGCGGCTGCGTTCCAAGCGTTTTTGCTATTCTTTTCTTAGTTTTCGTGGCTTTCTGTACTGTTTTTAGATAATAAAAAAAACATGGGTTCAAAAAAAAGAGTATTTTGAAAAGAATTATCATGATAAGGAACTGGTTAACCTTGTTATTGATATTGTTGATGATAATTTAGTAAACCCTTTTAGAAAACAGATAAGGAAATGCCAACCACAGACCATATTAAACAGAATATGTTTTTCTTTTTTTAAGAAAGCCAGCCAGGTCCTAGTAAAAACAAAGGCAAAGAAGGGAAAACACCTCAAAAGCAGCTCCCAGTTGATTTGCCCAAACAGTGACTCTCTCTCCACATCCGTGTCCACAGATCCAGATCCTCATCAATCTCAAGGTGTGGGTCAGACTGTAGTTGTTAGAAACTTTTAAATGTTGTGTTTCTTGTTTAAATTATATAATTTAACTCTGAACGCATTCACTTTGAAATTTCTGTGTAATGTTTGATAAAAAAAGGTAAGGTTAAGGTAAACACTTGGTGGTCAAGAACAGATTAATCCATGCTCAGTTGTCTCTTGTGGGAAAAACTGAATCAGAGCTCAACTGCATCGCATCTTGATGCTCCTCCTATAACTGATTAGCGTCGAGGTCCGGGGTTCTACTGTACAGAGATAGGTACGACTGGGAAGAAAGGAGTTATTTTCCTATTTTTAATCCAAGGCCTTGGGTTTCACCAAAATAATATCAACACCCTTCAAATCATTGAAGGTTGTCAGTTGCCAGGAACTATCCTGTTTGTCTTTTTAACTTTGTTACAAATGCTTGATGGTTCATCTGCTTGAATTAGTCTGTGTAAACTAACTCCAATAAATGTAAATATGTGCCTCTATAAATATTTTGCCCATTAAAAGTCACTGATAAAAAGATAGTTTTGAAAGTAAAATATCCACTAATATCCTATAGTTGAATATGTAATATCTACTGTTATATATGGAACCCTGGTGGCATAGAGGTTTTGTGTTTGGCTGTTAACTGCATAGTTAACAGTTCAAAACCACTAATTACTGCTCAGGGTCAAAATGAGGCTTTCTGCTCCAATAAAGTGTTACAGCTTCAGAAGCCACATGAGCAGTTCCACCCTGTCCTACACAGTTGCTGTGAGTCTGAACCAACTCAATGGGAGTGAGCCTATATAGAGATTTGATTGTATACGTAGAATAGATTATCTTCTAAGTGAGATAAATTCAAGGCTTGATTTGCAATCATTGGCTTTCAGAGTACAAGGTTGGCAGTTCAAACCCAGCAGCTATTCTCCAGGAGACAGATGAGGTTACCTGCTCCTGTAAAAATTCATAGCCTGGGAAACTCAATAGAGGGTGCCCCTGTTGCAATTAACTTAATAACATGGATTTATTTTTTCTGGGCAGAATATCAAATGATACAGGAAGCATAAAAAGAAGATAGAAGGTACACAGACTCAACATAAGAGAAATAATGGTTTGGTTTCAATCATTTAGAGGTAGAGTATGACCAAGAACTGATTGTACTGAAGGCAGAAGCACTGAAGACACGGGTGAAACCCAGGCTCCTGGGAGCTGAAAAGACACCGATCAAAATATGTTTGCAAATCACCTAACTCTGGAAGTCCTTACTGCATATACTCGTGTAGAAGCCGAGCTTCTCAGCACATTTTTAATGCCATTTTTGTGGTAAAATTAGGTACCTTGCTGGATATTCAGGTCAGCTTATACTTGAGTATATACGGTTCCAGTCTGTGCCAAGAATCTGGTAGTGAGCTAACTAGCCAATGTACAGGAAGAAATATGTATCTGCCATAAGAGTAAACAATTCTAAAGAATGTAAAATTGAATGTAGAATGTAGAAATTAACAAAAAATATAATTAATATCACTTTCAAGAAAATGGTTGCCAAAGATCATTTGAAAATAGAGGTTTACATTGACAGGGGGCTACCAGAAATTCAAGCCAGCTTCAGAAGACGATGGGGAACCAGGCCTATTGTTGCTGATATTATATGGATCTTGGGCTGGAAACAGAAGACCAGAAAGATGTTTACATGTAGCAAAGATGGCTAGGTGGATCATAGAAAACTACAGATGACATTGTGAAGAAGGAGCCTGAAAACATTTATTGGTGCTCATGCAGAACCAGTACAAGGACCAAAAGGCAGCATTCATAAAGAACAAGGGAGTATGGGTTGATTTCAACAGGAGCGGCATATGTTGGGTGCGCAACCTTTTACTGGATTTATTCAATCTGTATGTTGCGCAAATAATCTGAGAAGATGGACTAGATGGAAGAAAATTTCAGCATCAGGATTAGAGAAAGGCAGATTAACCACCCACGGTATGCACACAGTCTAGCTTCAGGAAGTGATGGGGACTTGAGTCACTTGCTAATGAATATTAACCACTGCGACCTTCAGTAGTACAGACTGCAACTGAATGCAAAAGAAACAAGAACCCTTACAGTAGTACCAATAAACCACATCACAATAAACGAAAAGACGATCAGTGTTATCAATGATCTTATTTTCCTGGGATACCAAATCAAAGCTCATAGAAAGGGAAGCCAAGAAATTAAATAATAAACCAAATGAGGCAAATCTGATTCAAAGTTTGCATTAAAATGAGAAAGAGCCAAGATGTCAGTTAGAGGACTAAGACAAACCTCCCTTAAGCCACGGTGTTTCAGTCGGCTCGTGTGCCTGTGGAAGGTGGACAATGAATAGAGAAAGCAGAAGAACAATGGCTGGATTGGGGTTATGATGATGAAAAATGTTGACGGTATCATGAAATTCCAGAAGAAAAGACTCTCTTAGATCAAGTACAGCCAGATGCTCTTTAGAATTGAGAGCGGCAAGCGAAATCTGCTACACTTTGGACCTGTTGTCAGGAGACAGAAGTGTCTGGAAAAGGACACGATGCTGGTAAAGGGGAGGGACAGTTGTAAAGGATGGATTGACCTGTGGCTGCAAGAGGGAGCTCAAACAGAACAGCGGGGAGGCTGGCGCAGGGTTCCTGAGTCTTTCATTCTGTTGTTCCGGAGTTGCTGTGACTAGGAAGGGACTCAATAGAAGCTAACAACAACCAGTGACTTGAACAAATATAAATAAGCCTTCAAGAAGGCATCTATATCCATGCAAAATTCTCGGCCTGTGGCGCTCTGGATTGTGAACAGTTACTCCCAGCCACACATATTGCCCTGGACTCGGTCTATTCACCGCAACACAAGCTTAAATACAATGGTAGCCTGGTCCTCCGAGGAAGGCATCCCCTCTATAAGTCGTCTCCTACCAGTTGCGATTTTGACAAGAGAACTGTAAGAACTGCCTACATCCTCAGCCTGCCCGGGACAGACTGCTGTAGCCGATCACGAGAAGCAAGAAAGTATTTCTATTCCTTGTGATGCAGATTGTTTCCCGTACAACGAGAATTTTAAAGCCATGCCACACTCAGCTCCCAGGATATCCACTGAAGATGTGTCTGGGAAAAGTTTCTTTTACCACCAAAATTCTTCAAAATTTTATTCACAAATCAATAAATGATGAGCCGGACAAGTCAGAAATTTTATGAGTCTTCTGATATATTTTTCCTCCCACAAGTTTGACCATTTTTTCCCTTTCTTTTGTGCCCTCCTCCTTATTTCTGCACACTTGTGTAAGCTCATGAAATGTAAGCATTTATGATTCAATCTTGGGACCAGGTTAGAATTCCCTTTAGGACCTATCATTTCTGCTCCTTGAATTTCCTTGACAAGCTTCCCTCCTATACATTTCCAATCTAATCGGCCCACCCCAAGGCTGTAAACTGTCAGCTTTGCGGCACATCTCACCAGGCCATCTGGGGAGCGGGACTTAAAATATCCAGCAGTCAACTCAAACTTCCCTTCAGAGCAGAATCCCCGTCTTCAGATGATTTAAGTGTTTCCCTCCAGGTAATGACGACTTGGTCTCTTGACAGGCTATAAAAACGATCAATTTCCCATCATCTAATGATGAAGAAAATCCTTTCTAATCATAAGGAATGTGCTCCTTTTCTGTCTGGGTTGTTGGAGCCCTGTTCTAACAGGAAATAGAGACTAGAAATATCAATATTTTAAAAGTTACATACTATCACCACTCCGTTAATTGTGGCTTAATTAACTTCTAGACCACATGTCTACATTGCGCACTTGGGCATTTTAACGTCTCCAGAGTAGCATGCACTCTTCTATATTTTATGTAACCTTTTCTTTCCAACCCAAAAATGTAAACATCCCTATTTCATAGAGTTTTACACCCCGATAGGCTCGCCAACTGTCTCAGGAGGCCAGCACGTGATCAGCACCCGCTATGAGGAGCTACTGGGAGCATTTATTAACCACCACAGTCTTTGTCACGATTCCATAAAGCGTGTGTTCACCAAGGAAGTAGTGTTTACACACTGTACTTTATATTCAGAAGCCAAGTTCCTGCCCCAACATTAGAAAGTGAACCTTTAGGAAGCCTAAGAAGCTCAGGGGGATAATGTACTTGTTTCTGTAAGATTCTTGAAAGCTTCCAATTAATTCGTGCACATTCACCACTGTGTTAACTAAACACAGGTTCAGGGAAATAGTGGGGGGCGGGAAATGACTTTTATGGGTTCTTTTTTTTCCAGGTTTCAAAAAGAATAATATACAACACTTTGCTTATGAAATATTGATCATGTAGTAATTTTTATACCTTGAGTATTCCTTTTCAGATGTCTTCATAAAATTAATTTTATTCCACATTATACAAAATTGCATGCATGTCAGTCTTGCAGGCATTCAATAATTCCAGGGAAGGCGCTGTGTCCTCGTGCCCCCATTGCCCCCATCCCCAGCGCCTACTCAGTAAGGCTGCGCTCCCTTAGGGTATTAATTAGGGGAGAGAGAAAGAACCAGTACCTATGGACATCGCCACTACTCTGAGCTCTTGCAAACTGGATACTCAGCTGGGCTACAGAGTTTATTTCTTCACTGGTATACTTCGGTGTTAAGAGAGAGCTTCTCATTTATTCTTTTAGTGATGCTTATTAAGCAAGGTAGTATGCCTATTATCCTGTAGAATATAAATGAAGATGTCACAAGTCTCTGTCCTCATGGTTCTCAGGAGCCTATGTCAAAAAAAGAGAAGCTGCAAAACAGTATGAGATAATGAGATGCAGTCAGTTAAGACAGCCCTCCTAGCCACAATTTCTTATGTGGTGTATTAGAATTCTAGACTCTATTCCTGTGACTGTAACCCTACTTTAGAAGGACTTCTATGCTAATCTAATGGACAGGATTGAGCTAGAGTTAAGTCCGAAATTTAGTAGAGGGTATGAACCAAATCAAGCCCTTCGTTTCCTGGGGTTACACTCTGCTAAAAGACACAAAAACAAAAGCCCACCCTATCCATCATGGCTGTTCCTCTGGACATAAGAGCCATCTCTGTACAGAGAGAATCCCAGGACCAATGGATGAGAGCATCAGAGATCTCTGCCTGAGCAGGTGGGGCCTGAACCAGAGGCACCGGAGGGCGTGGCATGGAAATATGGACTAGACAGAAAGACCCAGTCCATGATCTGAGGCCAAGGCAAGGGATCACGAGTCTGAACAGAGGAGCGGCATCAGGACTATGAAGCTGTGAGGCAGAGCTGTGCTTCTGGGCCATGGAAGCAGAAGCCAAAGACCAGGGAGAGACTTGGTTGTTTGTTGAGAGCTGTTGCTCTGGATGATGACTGTATCCTTACAGATATCCTGATTTGTGCTAACCTATTAACTTCCCATTAGCCTATTTACACCGTGGATACAATGGGCTAAAGCATAGGAGAGCTCAGGGTGGGCAGTGTTTGGCTCTGTTCTATACAGGAGTGCTATGGGTCAGAACTGACTCAACAGCCCCTGACAACAAAAACTACCCTAATCCCAACCAACAACAACAACACACCTCATTGCCATCCAGTCAATTCTGACTCATAGTGTGATCTTCTGGACAAGGCAGAACTTCTGAAACTCTAATGCTTTAAAGGAGGACAAAGCCTTATCTTACTCCCAAGGAGTGGCTGGTGATTCCAAACTTCTGACCCAGAAGTGAGTAGCCCAGTGCAAAAACACGATTCTAGTAATCTGGGATGGCTCCTGGGACTTCCCTAATGAATTCCCATAGTTCTGTCTGGAGTTCTGTGTAATCATTTCAATAAATCCTCACACCTCGCCTAGAAGTGGAGTACCCTGAGAGGTACAGTAGTGTCAGAATAAGGTAAAGGATGGGGAGGGAAGGAGGTAGTAGCATGCCTGAACCAGGCCTCATGGCAAAGGGAAGCCAGGGAGGCCAGACACAGTAACCTCCCCACCGTTTTACATAGAGGAATGAAAAAATAAAATATTCACAATGGGGAAAGATTGTTATTTCTGGTTAATGAAGGATTAAAAGGTTTTAAGTAGTAGTAATTGTATTGGACGTTTCAGGATGGGGGGAATTCTATGAACACAAATAAAGTATAAATAAACACACAATGGCATGAAGATGCAGAAGTGGCCTTTGTAGTATCATACATATGTGGAAGAATAAAGCACACGCACTCAGCATGATTAGTGTGATGAGGCTACTCCAGAAAGTAAACTAACCCAAGCAAAATGGCTTCAATGAAAATAAAAAGAAGAGGTACGTTTAAGGGAGAAAAAAAACCAAGATATTTTTGAATTTTAAAATCTGAGTGATTGGAAGGTGACATTAGGAAATATAAAGAATGGAAAAAGCAGTGCTATTCAGGTGCCTACAGCGCAGTTTGAAACACATACGGCTTGAAGAACGGGTAAGGAACTTTCGAAACAGAAGAAAATGTGAACATGAGAATGAGATTGACTGAAGATACAAATTGGGTTTTGAAGTGGCTAAGACTAGCAACAAAAAAAGTGCTGGAGTCCGAATACAGACAAAGAAACGAGAGTCTTATAGCCAATCCACAGCTTCTGCATTACTAGCACTTGAGGACCAATGATAGCCTCTCAAGAGATGAATGAACTATACTCATGACTCAAGGGAATCAATAAAGAAATGGAATGAAGTGCAAAGAATGGCATATTGTGTTAAAAACAGAAGTGGCATCATAAAAGATATCATATAAGAATAAATATTTGGAATTTCAATGATCACAGCGGATCACTTTTGTGAGAGATCCTTGTATAAGCTCATGAATATGAAAAACAAATTGAAACTAAAATGAGAAAAGTGAAGGAAGGAAAAAGAGCCAGAAATACATTCAAGTAAATTATATTTCTTTCTTTTAAAATTATGGGAGAAAATCTTGTGAAAAGAACTGATTGTGATAAAGACTGAAAATGCGGCATGGCAAAAGCCAAGTGTTGGAACCAGTCTCCAGAAAAGCCAAGTAAGAACAAGATCAAGGTTAGTCTTAGAAAAGATAGCACAAAGGCATAATAAAAAGGAAGTAAAATATATGGGGGACTTTGATATGTAAATTCATAACTTATGATAATATACTACACAGGCTAAACTGTTTGCTCAATCAAGATAGACTCTTCATTTGCCCAGGTCACCACCATGGAATCACTGTCATAAACAGTCCCAGATGCAAAAGATTCGCAATAAATTACCAGTTGGCTAACTGATTGAAAGTCTCTCACTTCTTAACAATGTAGACTATGTGGACACAGGTTTAAGAAAATTAAAGAGTAACAATAAGTTTGAACTAACTCCAGTGAGAAGTTAATAGAGATTCAAAAGAAGTACAAAAGTCATATAAGTTAAAAAGTCATAAATCCTAGTTGACATTATTAATAATATATTCAGTATTTATTAAGCACTTATTATATCACCAGTGCGATATTATGATATAATATTATAAGTACTATAAACTTTATTTTCTGGATCAGAACATTAAAGTTTAGAAAGTTGTATTACTTACCCAAATTGATGCACAGTAAGTAATGGAGCTAGGATTAGAAGGCCTCAGTTATATGCAATTTATCCTCACAAATCAAAATAGCTACAGGATTCTCTCCAGAAACACTGTTTGGAATCAGTAAGGTTTTGATAGAGGATTGTGAAGGGGAATCTAATTCAATGGGATCAGAATTGATGTAATTGAACAAGATGCCTAAGATCTGTAATGGAAGGGAATCTATTAATAAAATAGATGAAAAAATAAAATAGATGAAAAGAAAAGTATTGGGCTAACAAAAGTGAAAATTTTGACTGATCAGATGTTATATGTGCATGTAGAGCTGATGAAATCATTCCTCTTTGACGTCCCACTGCCATCCCTATCATATTTAAGCCAGCTAAACTTTCCACTAGGTCCCACCAGTCAATGGCTGAGCACAATCAGGGAACTAAACACATTTCTAACTCACTGCCATTGAGTCAATTCTGACTCCTCGAACAGTAGCCCTGTAGGACAGAGGAGAACTGCTCGTCTTTCTCCCTAGAGCAGTTGGTGGTTTCAAACTACTGACTTGGCAACGATCAGCCCCACATGCAACCACTGTACAACCAGGGCTCCATAATGCAACTAACGCAAGTTAATTCCAGGGGTTCGTTCGAGTGACTCGTCCAACCCTCGCTTAAGGACTCCTCAGTGGCTTCTTCGAATGTGTTTGCAATTGGAGCACAATCTGAAAGCCTTATGAACTGATACTCCTTCCAACCATCTCCTTGCCCAGGCGACCAACCTACCATATAATGTGAACACAAAGTTCTCCCTGCCTTTCCCTGCTTCTTTACAATCATAGATCTACTTCTTGGTAGATCTGAAGTAACCTAGAAAAGCAATTTTAAATGCTGAGTTTAAGCAAGTGTAGACTGTTGGATGGCAGGTAACTGTAGTAAGTTAATAATGAATATGTTCTAGAACAGGGAAACCACATGCAAAGCCCAGCTTTATTCTTCTACTCTTCTCAGCCAGTCTGTTAATGGGTAAACATTGCATCCTACAAAGGTGTTTGCCTATGGCCTGAACCTCCTTTTAATGAGGTTGGGGAAAACATGAATCATTAGTTCAGTTAGTCTGTGGGACAGACTGAGGCAAAGGTGTCAGGTAATTTCTTCACATTTTCAGAAGTATAGTCTAATAAACACAGTACTTCCTTAAACGCTCCTCCAGACCAGCTTTCTTCCACTTGGGTGAGTCCTTCAATTAGACACAGAGACTTATGAGTTGAGATTTCTTATCATTTAAGTTGCTGAACAATCAGGCTATTGACTCTAAAAGCAAAGTAGATTTTAAAATGCAAATTTCTGAAAGATGTCATGGCACTAAACCTAGATACGTGTGAAGATAAGTTGAAGTTCAAGTGTAGTTTTTCTATTTAAGAATGACTTTTGTTCTGGAATAAAGCATATCTTAAATAATTCTCCCTTTTAGACATGTTTTCTTTTTAAAGAATAGAATAGATTTATTTGGTTTTATATTTCTCTAAGGTTAAAAAAAGGAATAATAGAAAGAAATACCTAATCCTGAATATATCCCACTCACAAATTTGTTACCATAAAGGAAGGATGAGAGACAAAGTAGATGAAGAAGAAAAAATGGAAAGGAATTAATTTGGCATAAGAAAACAGAATGCATGCCCCAGGGTCCCAGTCTTTAGCCTTGGGGTGATCTCTGGATTATAAATTCCAGAAGTCATGCCTCGATCTCCACACAGCTTTTATTCCAAGTGTCTCAGTGAAAATCCCACAAGAAGCTCTCCTCCTTCATGGATCTATCTTAACATTATTATGTGAAGTTTCATACTACAGTCACCTTTATAAATATATAGAAAATGTATATAATGTATTTTGTCATTGATAGATACCATTTAGTTGACCCCTGGCTCATAGAAATTTCACGTTTAGGTTTTTTTTTCCCCTGTTAATCTTTACAATGCTGTATTGCCAGATCTTTCTTCCTGTGTTCATTGAGTGGGATCAAAGCCCCAACCTTTAAGTTAGCAGCTGATTACAAATGGTTTGTACCAGTCTCACTCACTGATTCTTAATGGCTCTCCAGGACAGAGGAGAACTGCTTCTGTGGGGTTCAATACTGTAACTGTTTATGGGATAAGAGGCCTCATCTTTCCCCTGTGCAGCAGCTGGGAGTTTCAAGCTGCTGACCTTGTGGTATGCACTTCAACATGTAACTACTATGTCAGCAGAGCTCTTTTATCATGTATATTCATTCACTCACTGCCATTGAGTGGATTCCCACTCAGTGACCCTATAGGACAGGTTAGAAATGCCTGTGAGCTTCTGAGACCTTAACTCTTTCTAAGATTAGAGAAGCTGGTGGTTTTGAACTGCTGACCTTTTAGATCACAGCCCAACTCATAACCACTATTCCCACAGGGTTACTGATAATTTACATTATAAAATTTTAATATAAACATCTGGGATATTGCCCTCTTATCCAAGAGAGCATCAGAAATTCATGGTAAAATAGAATTAAAAGCTATAGTTGCCCATGGAATTGTTGAATCTTCCTTATATATAAATATAAACTCTCTCTCTATATATATATATACATACATACATACATATTCCTCCATGTATCTTCTAACTCATCAATGTAAACAATATGTAAACAATATGCAATACAATATAATCTCCGCATTATGTATTTAAAAGTAATCCAAGTATAAGGAAGATAAAAGGAGAATTGATACACCATATAATTAGGTAAAATCAGGTGCCATGGCTATTATTTGGGTTGGCTTATACTTGAGTAAATACAGTATTTGAATTACAGTGCTGGTGAACAGTACTGAAAATACCACTTATTGCCAAAAGAATAGAAAACTCTGTCTTGGACAAAGCGTGGTCAGAATGCTACTTAGAAGCGATGATGGAAAGACTGGCTCATATACTTTAGGTGTGTTATCAGGAGATGTGAGTCCCTGGAAATGAACATCAGGATTGGTAAAGCAGAAGGTCAGTGTACAAGAGGGGGACCTGCAACCAGCTTGATTGATACAGTGGCTATAACAATGGGCTCGACACAGTAACAATTGTGAAGATGGTGCAGAAATGGATAGTGTTTTGTTCTGTTGTACTTAGGGAAAGAGCATTCCAGACAAATAGTAGAATATCGATGCATTTGGAAAGTTAGAATTTAGAAGAGAGATAGGAGCTAACAGCCAGAAGGAGCAAGTATAAATGGAAAAGATTCACACAAACACACAAAGTAGGAAGAGCAAGTCTGGGACATTTCAAGATTTACTGAGTAAAGTCAGGGAATTAAAACACAAACACTTGTTATCAAGTCGATTTTTACTCAGAGTGACCCTGTAGGATGGAGCATAACTGCCCCGTGGTTTTCTATCTCTAAATGTGTGTGAGAGTAGAAACTGCAGCTTTCTCAAAGGAAGTAGCTGCTGGTCTCCAATGGCTGTCCTTGTGGTTTGTGGACTAGTGTGTAGCCCACTGCACCACCAGGGCTCCCTGGGAGAAGCCACCAAAAGAAATGAAGGAGAAATGGACAGTGAAATTGTTAACAACAACAGTTGAAATCAAGTTTGTTTCAAGAGGAGATGGATCCTGACTCTAGAATGTACTGGGAAAGAAAGTCAACCAAGGTGAACTGAAGCTATATTTTGATATAACAAGAGCGATATGACCAAACAGTAAGACTGAAGACAGAACCAGAGTATTGATTTTTGTCATAAAACTTCTAAATTTTTTATTAGGATTATATTAGCTCCATAGATAGATTTTTGGGGAAAATTGACATCTATATACATTAAAAAATAATTTTCAAGTAAAAAATGTTTTTGGCTTCCCTTACAAATTTTTTCTTTTAAAAATTTTTTATCTAGCTATAATTAACACACTCTATATTTCAATAGTTCGATCATATTAGTAAAGCCTTAATATTAAGAAGTCTTAAAGGGATGGGCTTTCAGACATACAGAGGTTTCCCTCGTTAACCTATTTGGCTGCTAACTTCAAGGTCACAAATTCAAATCTACCATATGCTTTGCAGAATAAAGATGAGGCTGTAACCTCCAGGAAAGATTTACAGTCTCAGAAATCCCAGGGAGGAAATTTACTTTGTACTATACAGTTGCTGGTCTGAAGCAACTCAATGGCAGTTGATTTAGTATTTTGGTTAAGAGAATGGTAAAAGAATTGGAATTTTTAATAATGATGCAAAGATATAAAAGAGTTGAGATTAAAGGAGTCAAGGGAATATTAATATTTAAATATTAATGCATGTTTGTAAGACTTAATGTGTCAAGCAGGAAATCTGATGATTTAATAGAGTATGGCTTTGCATGAGAAATATCCTTGAATGTACAAGAAAGAAAGTTACAGCATCCACTGGAGTGTTTGGCCTAGATAGAAGAAGATATTCTTCATTTTCATAAAAAAAGAAAAGAAAGCAGAGTTTATGGAATGTGCAGGTGGAATTATAGGTTTGATATGAAAGAATTTCGACATATTTGTTGTTTATATAATTTAGTGAAATAAGAAGAATATCAATAATTCAGAGAGACTTGTAAGATGCGATACTTTAAAGAACAGAAAAAATAGGTCTTGAGAAAATGTAAATTGACTTGGAATATGTGTATATATACCTTATAATCCAGCAATTCCATCATGAGAAAAATGCAAGTAAAAGGACACATATAAAAAGATATAATTGCAATACTGTTTCTAATTTCCAGTTTTTAATTTCAGTACCTCATAAAAGATGAAAGTTTCAAACAAATTTAGACCAATATTATAAACTAGTAAACATGAATGACAGAAAATATGGATGAGATAAATTTGCAGTCTCCTCACTGGTTAAGGAAGGAGCTCTGGTGGAGCGTTGGGTAAGCATTGAGATGCTAACTAAAAGGTGGTGATTCAAATCCACCAGTCACTATACTCAACAAAGATGAGGCTATCCTCTCTCATAAAGATTTATAGCCCTTGGTACAGATAAGACTGGAAGCACAGGGAATCCAGGACAGTAAAACCCCCCAGGACAGATAATGAGAGTAGCCATACCAGTGGGGTAAGAGGGAAGGTCGGGGAGAAAGGGGGAACCGTTCACACGATCTAAATAAAACCCCTCCCTGGGGGACGGAAAACAGAAAAGTGGGTGAAGGAAGACATCAGACAGTGTAAGACATGAAAAAAAATTATAAATTAGCAAAGGTTCTTGAGGGAGGGAAGGCGGGAGAGGGAGAGAAAAAAAAATAAGGACAAGGGTTCAAGTAGAAAGCACATGTTTAGAGGAGGATGATGATAACAAATGTACAAATGTGCTTGACACATGGATGGATAGGTCGATGGATTGTGATGAGTTGTCCAAGACCCCAATAAAATGATATTTTAAAAAAATTATAGCCTTCAAAACCATCCATAGGATCACTATGCATTGGAATCTCTTAGATGACAGTAGGCTTAATGTTTAAGAAGCCCTAGTATTGCGATGTTTAAGCATTTGGCTGCTATACCAAAGGTCGTAAATTCAAACTCACACAGTCTCTTGGGTGAAAGATCTAGCAATCAGCTTTGTTAAGATCACAGCCAAGAAAACCCAATTGGGTGAGTGTAGGGTCCTGCAGGGTCGCTATGGGAGGGATTCTACTCTAGAGCACAAAACAACCACATTAGAAGGGTTATCTCAGGGATGGGGGTGGGATCAGGGAGAGGATTAGGTGCTTCAATTGTTTTATTTACTCAGTTCTACATTTCTTCAATTCTGTTTCATTTACTCAGTTCTATATATATTCGTTTCTGTTTTATTTCTTTCAATAAAAGTCTAAGAAGCTATAGTGGAATCTTTAAAAGCTGGAACTCAACAGACCTGCTTTGTGTTTTACAACCCAGCATGTTTTCCACTTTTGACAGAGAGCAGTCTTCCTACGACCCGATTGCTCTGTTTGTGGGAACAGTACAGGTTTCCTTCTCTCACAGACTTCTTTTATGCACAAGTTCCAGTGTTTGCATGTTTTACTATATTTTTAACAAAAGGCTGATATTTTTTTGAGTCTAGAGCTTGAGATTATGCCTGATATTCCCTTTAGGATTAAAATATTTATTAATTAATGCTTTATTTTTAAAGTAATATGTGTCCTGCTAAACTAGAACATCTGAGATTAATTTCAGTTTAGTCTTCTATGTTTTATCTCAATTTTTTCCGGTGGAATATCCCTGTTTCATAACATACATGGAGAGCTTTCTGAGTTTTTATTTTTGTTATGGGATTTTTCTGAGTTTTTTTATTCTTTAAAATAAACGGATTTAGTAGATATAGTAGAGAATCAATAGAAAGATGGGTTAAATTGCATTTGCCAGATATTTGGAGTAATCCTTTAAAACATTAAAATCTTACAATTAAAAATTTTATTTTAAAATTAATAAATGTTGTTAGTTGGCACTGAGTTGACTCTGACTCGTAACAACCTACAGAAAACAAAGTGAAACACTCCCGGGCCTGTAGTGCCCTCACAGTTCCCAGGCAGGCTCCACTGGGCCCGCCACCGTGTCCGCAAGATCCTTGAGGATCTTCCTCTCCCGCTAACCTCCCACTTTGCCAAACGTGATGTCCTTTCATAGGGCCTGGTTCCTCCTGACCACATATCTGAAGCCTGTGGACATACTTTTCCTGCCTTTGCGTCTAATGAGCATCCGGGACATATTCCCCAAGGTATAAAGGATATTAGCAAAGCATTAATTCACAAAAAAGTATTATATATGTTTATGAAAATGAATACTATATATACATATATCTAAATTTCTAAACCAAATGGAGAAATCTCAATTACAATTTTAAATAAGTGAAACTACTTTGTCTTAAAGATTCAATACACAAGTTTTCTTAAAAAGTATATATTATTTCATCCTAAATTCGTTTTATATTTCAAGTCAGACAGGATATAAAATAACCGCATAAAGATGCCGGCACCAGTTGTGTTTTGGAAGATCAGCCCACCATCGGCATCCTGGTCACTCACTGTTGGACGATTGCTCCTTGTCAGCACTAGGACTAGATGTTCACAGCTGGAATTCCATACGAAATTTAGCGTATTAAGAAAAAGCGCGGCATGAATTAATGCTAGTGAACAAGGCCTGTCGAACATGCTATATAAACAAGGCTTTTAAATGACACTTGCACAATATTGTGCTAGCAAATGTCACAAATTAACAGGATCGTTACAAATTATACACATTTGTAATGAACAGAATCATTACAAATTAGATTTTAAGTACATTTTGAATGTAAAACAATTCCCTAATTTCTCCCTTATCTCAAAGCTGGCGCAAGGTTTGTGTTTTTTTAAGATTCATAACTGGATTTAGTTGAAAAGTAATAACTTATATGGCTTATTTTTCAAAAAACAGAATATTGTGAATATCATGCAATTTTAGTGTCAGATGGATATTTTTCCTAAAATATAGAGTACAGAACTAATCCTAAATAAAGTACCAATTTTATTGAGTTGCAATTTCTTTTGATAATTGAAATAGTTACCTTTTCACCTAGCTATCAAAATCCAAATTAACCAAATATCTGTACAATTATTTATAAACTAGTTTAAAATTCAAGATTTAGTTACACGGTTAAACTCATGCTGCCATGGTTCCTTTATAGTCATTTGTTTTCTTTTAAAATACAACTTGTATTTTATTTTACCATGTATATCAAGATGTATATAAATGACATCTGTAACACATTAGTTCCTTCTTTGGTTAAATTTGACTTATTGAAAGAAGAAAGATGATGGCTGTTTGACATGAAAAAGAATGATTGCATCTGCTTCTTCTCTGAGATTCCATTCTCATTATTTTCTGAGAGCATCTAAGAGAGCCATCCCCAGCCTGCTGATAGGTCCTTCTTCCTCTGAAAGCTCTTCCGGAAACAGATTCTACATCTTCCCTTATCTTTATCGTGAGACAACTTCTCCGTGCCTGAAATTGTCCAATTTCCACACATCAAAGTGTTAACGTTATAGGGGAAGACACTTGTATAACATTTCTAAGAAATCTTTCCTGAGTTAAGTCCAAATTAAATTATTCTCTCCTTTCTCCAATAGCACTTGTTTTAAAATGTGGTTCAGTAAATAGCACAGTCTGTCTAATTTTAAGAATTTATAAAGAACCATATCGGGTGCCCTACTAGAATATGAATCAGGTTCTGAAAACCCAGCATTTCTCTATCATGGTTGTTGTTGTTGTTAGGTGCCTGTGAGTCAGTTCCAACCCACAGCGACCTTACGCACAAAGGAAACACTCCCCAGGCCTGTGTCACCGTCACAATGATCATGTTGAGCCCAGTGCTGCGACCCCTGTCAAGCCATCTCACTTAGGCCCTTGCACTCTTTTTGCTGACCCTCTAACTTACCAAGTGAGATGTCCTTTATTAGGGATTGTCCTCCTGATAATAGTCAAAAATAGATGAGACATCATTTTGTCACCCTAACTTCTTCTACCCAGTAAGCCGGCTGGACTTCTCCCAGAACTTTCTGTGTGTTCTTTGGGCCCTCACGCAAGGTCCTTCAGACACTCTCTCCACCCCTTAATCCACATGCAGCAATTACACCGTCATCTTTCTCATTCGTGCTCCAATTTTCATACGCATGTGGGGCAACTGAACATGTCCTGTCTTGAGTCAGACGCCTCCTAATCCTCATGATGACAATTTTTGCTCTTTAACAATATGAAAAGCTTTCACGCACCCGATTTGCCCGGAAAAATATGTTGCTTACTTTCTTGACTGCCGCTTCTTAGGACTGCTGCTTTTGGACCCAAGTTGAAAATAAAAATCCTTGTAAGCTGAAATAAAAATGAAAAAACCCTAACCAGTGGCTGTTGAGTCAATTCTGACTGTGGCAACCCACACGTGCAGAACGGAACTGTTCCAGGGGGTTAAGGTTCTGGGCTTCTGAAAGGAAAACACCAGGGCGGCAGGGTAGATGGGGTAAGGTTTACCAATGACTTTCTCTCCGGACAACGCCGATGCCCTTGAGGAAGGAACAAGTATGCTGTCTATGACGAAATAAATACTCGGCGCAGCTCCCTGACCGTTCGCCATCCGTGTAGTGTTCTGTTTTCTGACACCTTCTCCCAAGAAGCATCTGTGATCACTGCATGTTCTCATGGATCCTCTGTAAATAGCACTCGTTGGAGAACCCAAGGATTCTAGGTAGCTGCCACCATCTTCGGAGCTGACATCACCGCCCTGAACTTACCTTGCCTGAAAGACCTCTTGCAGAGACATTATTTTATTGAATCTTGTTCTCGGAAATGTATTCATAAATCCAAGTGTGATGGGCAGGGATTATATGAACCTTCCCAGTTGTGATGCCTTTTCTTTCATTTGGGGGCAGGTTTAATGGTAACAACAAACAACAACAACCGGGCTATTTTTCTTTGTGAATCTCTCTCTCTCTCTCTCTCTCTCTCTCTCTCTCTCTCTCTCTCTCTCTCTCTCTCTCTCTCTCTCCTCTTTTCATTTCTGAGATACAGAATTCGAGACTGAAAAATTCTCACTTACTCACAACAATTTAAAAATGTCATCTCACTACTTTCTGTCCTCAGTGGTTTCAAGGTCACTTGTATGTAAAGTGTCACTTCTTCGTTACTGCTCTCAGTGTTACCTCATTTTTCTTTAAACTGTATCAATCAATGTATCTCAGAGTGGAGCCTTATGTATTTAACTTTCTTGAAGTTCCTTGAACTCCTTATAGGGGAAAAGCATGTCTTTATTGATTTTGGAATAGTTCTTTCATTAAATTTTTCCAAATAATCTTTCTCCTTCTCTCTGTTTTCTCCTAAGCTTTCCCAATATGCATATACCGCTATGCTTGATGATTTGCGATATGTCTTTTAGGTTCATTCATTTTATATCATCATTTTTTCCCTGCTCTTCAGAATAGATATTTCAAATGGACTGATCTTTAAGCTGGTGGGTTTTCCCCATTTGCCTGCTTAAATTTGCTATTAAAATCCTCTTGTGAATTTTTCATTTCTGTTATGCTTTGCTGCTCCAAAATTTGTTTTGTTCCTATTTATAGTTTCTTTTAATTGAATTTTTATTTATTTGTTAACACACCAAACTAATGGTTTCATTTGCTCATGTGGTCCTTTAGCTTTTGATTTATAACAGTGAATTAAAGTCTTTGGTAATTCTAATGTATAAGCTCCTTAGGAACAAATACTATTAATTTATTCTGTGTATGACTACCACAAAAGAAGTCCTGGTGACGTAATGAGTTACAGTGGCACTGGGCTGCTCACCTCAGGTCAGCAGTCTGAAACTACCAGCCATTTCACACGATGAGGCTTTCTCCTCTATAAAAACTTATAGCCTCCAGTCTGGGGTCTTAAAGGCTTGAAGGTGAACAAGCGGCCATCTAGCTCAGAAGCAAATAAGCCCACATGGAAGAAGCACACCGGCCAGTGTGATCACGAGGTGCCAAAGGGACCAGGTATAAGGCATCATACAAAAACAAAAACAAAAAAAAGATATAAGTGTGTGTATGTATGTGTATATGTATATATGTATATATATATATATCATATTAAATGAAGGGGGAAGTGCAGAGTGGAGACCCAAGGCCCAAGTGCCGACCAATGGAGATCCCCTCATAGAGGGGTTTAGGAGAGGAGATGGGTTAATTAGGGTGTGAGGTAGTATCGATGAAGAACACAGCTTTCCCCCAGATCCTGGATGCTTCCTCCCCCCAACTACCATGATCCGAATTCTACCTTGCAGGGCTGGATAGGACAGAGGCTGTACACTGGTGCATGAGGGTTGGAGGTACAGGGAATCCAGGGTGGATGATACCTTCAGGACCAAGGGTGTGAGGGACGATGCTGGGAGAGTGGAGGGTGAGTGGGTTGGAAAGGGGGAACTGATTACAAGGATCCACATGTGACCTCTTCCCTGGGAGAGGGACAGCAGAGAAGGGGGGAAGGGAGACTCCGGATAGGGCAAGATATGACAAAATAACGATGTATAAATTACCAAGGGCATATGAGGGAGGGGGGACTGGGGAGGGAGGGGGAAAAAAAAGGACCTGATGCAAGGGGCTTAAGTGGAGAGCAAATGCCTTGAGAATGATTGGGGCAGGGAATGTATGGATGTGCTTTATACAATTGATGTATGTATATGTATGGATTGTGGTAAGAGTTGTATGAGTCCCTAATAATATGTAAAAGAAGAAAAGAGAAAAAAATGATTAGGGCAAAGACTGTACAGATGTGCTTTATACAATTGATGTATGTATATGTATGAACTGTGAAAAGAATTGTATAAGCCCCAATAAATTGTTAAAATAAAAAAAATTAAAAAAATAAAACTTATAGTCTCAGAACTCAAAGGGCCAAGTCTAGTCTGTAGGATAGGGTCTCTATGAGTTGGAATTCACACAATGACACTAAGAGATAACTCACATTTCCTTGTCTTTTTGCATGCTTCAGAGTATTCTTGCTTAAAACACGGCATTTTGAATACTATTCATTGAAAACTAGAATTCCATGAAAATAAGGTCTATTTCTACAAAAAGAGGGATCAGAGTACCACGCAGGGAATGTGAGCTACTGAATTCAACAATAGTTGAACCAGGGAGTGTTGGAGAAGGGTGTGTCAAGGTCAAACAAAATGTCACAAAACATCCCTTTCATTTTTAAGTTGCTATTTTTTGTTAATTCCGTGTTGTCTTAATTGCTGTAAACCTTTGTTTCTCAAAGTTATGACAAAGTTGAATCTGATCGTTTGAATGTCGTGTGTTCTATTTCTGTGTAAGGCCAGGCTCCTGTGTTTTCCAACCCCAGTCTTGAATTTCTGTTTGAACTGTTTATACTGTTATCAACAGGAAATGTAGAAAGTACAGTCATCCCAACCAAAAACATGTCCGTTTCAAGCTTAGTAACCAGGACAAAAGAAGCCTTGAAATAGTTTTAAAATAGCTAGAGTCTTGCTCTCATATTTCTAAAACTTCTACCAACATTTGAAAAGCAGTAAGCAATTGTTATTATTATTCAATAGGATTTTAGAATAATTTATTTGAATATATATAAATAAATTCAGAAGTTAAAAAGTAATAATATGCATGACATTTTTGCTCAAGAATATACTGAGATTCAAGTGTGCAAACCACATTGAAATGACTAGAAATACTATGTTTTTGAATATTGAAAGGAAAATTATACACATAAATATGTTGAAGAAGCATCATAGACAATCCAAACAGGGAGGTAAGTTTGTTTGTTTGTTTTTATGTGAACATTTTCCCTTACATAACAAGAAGCCAGAAAACTGTGATAGTCTTAAACTTAAGGAAAGTGGGATATAATGAATATGTGGTTGGTGGAACTCAGAGTCTATTGAGAATTAAAGAGAAACTGCCTTGA
Organism: Tenrec ecaudatus; assembly: GCF_050624435.1. NCBI lineage: Eukaryota > Metazoa > Chordata > Mammalia > Afrosoricida > Tenrecidae > Tenrec > Tenrec ecaudatus. The sequence continues at coordinate 128,614 of NW_027459265.1, forward strand.
AAGGGCAAAAAAATAACATGGCTAAAACACTGATTCTTGAAAATGAGAAAATATCCCTTAACCATGACAACATTATGAGTTGGAGATTTTCACCAAATATATACTGTTCTTCAAAAGGTAAATTGAATAAAACTATATTCTCCTTTTGCATCCAAGATCTCAACTTTAATCTGCCTGGATGTAAGAGTATGTTCACCACTAAACCTGCAAACATCAAATTGCTTTATGTAAATTCTTGCTGTACCCATTTCCAAACTAACAGATTTTCCCCCAATTCTTCATTCAACCAAACACCCAATTTCCTACCAATATAGTTGTTGTCCTGAAATCCTTTTTCATCATAACTGATACAGATTTGTTTTAGGAACAAAAGGTTGCTGTGAGGTCCCATCAAGCCGGTCGGACTAATCGGCACATTGGTACAACAGAAAGACACGTCGCCCAACCAGCATGATCATCACGATTGTTAGGTTTCAACCCATTGTTACAGTCACCGTGTCAACCAGTCTCGTCGAGTCTTTTTCTTTCTTTCTTTCTTTTTTTTTTTTTTTGCTCTCCCTCTAGCATATCAGGAATGTTGTCCTCTTCCAGGGACTTTTCTTTCCTGATAACATGTCTAAAGCACCAAAGACGAGGTCTCACCATCCTTGCTTCTATGAGAATTCTGGCTGTACTTCTTATGAGACAGATGCATTACTCACTTGGCAATCCATTGTACTTTCAATATTCTTCGCCAGCTCCAGAATTCAAGTGCATTCCTTATTCAAAGTCCAGCCTTCTCAGGTATATGAAGCAACTGAAAAATCATGGCTTAGGTCAGGCACAACACTTTTAAGAACTCTCATGTAACAGATGTTCCCGATGCAATCGGTTCTTTGATTTCTTGACTGCTGCTTCAATAAACATTGATTTTAGATCTAAGCAAGATAAAATTCTTAACAACTTCCATCTTTTCTCTATTTATCCTGATGTTACCTATGGGCCCAGTTGTGAGGATTTTTGTTTTCTTGACATTAAGTCAGACTCCTTTTTCTGAACAAGGCTGTAATCCTTGATCTTCATCAGTGAGCGCTTCAGTCTTCCTCACTTTCAGCAAGCAAGGTTATATCACTCACTTATCAAAGATGGTTAATAAACCTTCCACCATTCCTGATGCAACATTCTTCTTCATGTAGTCTCTCTTCTCTGATCACTTACCCAGCACACAGATTAAATAAGTACTGTGAAAGGACGTGGCCCTTTCGGGGCTTTGAACCATGAAATATTCCATTGTTCTATTCAAGCAGCTGCCTTTTTTATGACTTGGGATTAAATACATACAGCATATTATTCTACAGCTCAATCACTTCAAGTAGAATTGTACATTTGCTACCACGATCAGTTTCTCAACATTCTTCTCCTACATAGACTCCTTGACATCATCCCCCTTTCACCCCAGCACCATCCCTCTCCCTTCCTTTTGAGCCATGACTAGGTTCCGCATGAGCACAATGAAGTATTCTGCAATCTTCATTCTTATCAATCCTATCTCTGGTTGCCTATGATCCAAAAACTTGGTGCAAAGGTACTCACTCCCTAAAAATCACCAATTACTTATACAAATGCATACATACTTAGATAATAGACAAAAACTAGTGTGGCATGTCAAGATTCCATTGTATAAAGGTAAAAAAATACATCTCTAAATTTTAATAGTTATCCCAACGTATACTAAACTGAATCATTTTCTTATTTAGTTCATTATCTGTTTACCTTTTAAATTATTTTACTCTATTATATCAGCCTTTAGATTCAAAAGAGTTCATATGTACAGAATTAAGTATCCAAAAATATTTTATCTCAATTTTTGAAGAAAATTCAAAATTATCAAAATATATTTTTCAAAACCAAGTATGTGCTCCTGTGACATTTTTTCTATTCCAACATTAAAATTAGTACATTATAGTACTACCAGATTCATAAGGTAATTTGTAAAAGTCGATGGCTTGCTGGTCTAATGATAAAAACCTCTTGATTGTAACAAATAGGTTGAATTTAGTACATCTATTGGAAGGTGGGTGATAAATTTGCGGAAAAACAAATAAATTCAAGGCAGGGAGATTTAAACAGCCTTTTAAGCACTCTTTCCCCGTGCACAGGAGCCTGCATGACACAGGTGGTTTGTGATTAGCCGGCAGTTCGAACCTGAAAAAATAATTCCAAATCAGAAAGGCCTGGAGATAGAATAGCCCAGAACACTCTCTGAAGATTGGCTGTCTTACACAGGGTCACCCATCAATAGCAATGTCCTTCCTATGAACTCAGGAGAGTCCTTTTTTCCATGACACCAGGATGCACACATTGTTTACTCATCCAAACAAAATGTCCCCAGGCCCCTCTTAGAGCAGAAGCTTTATTTCGCACTTGTGCTGAATATCTCACATGTGCTGACACCGCTGACAAGGACAAAGGCGTCGTATATTTTTCATTAAGCATCCATATGAGGAGATCTTCAAGGATGGGCTCACACAGGAGGTGGATGGGATTATTTACACCGATAGGACATCGCAGAGTTCAAGAACAATACTGAACACAGGCATGCACCTCAAACTTCACTGTGCTATCAAACTAAATTTGCCACCCTAGGATATCCCGGATAAGTACAATATGTAATGAAAGGGAACGCCAGCATAACTAATGCCCCAATCACTGCAATTAAGCCACAAAAGAAATGGAACAACTGAGAACCGCACATCATTTTATCACTCGTGTACATAACAGGCAAGGAAGAAGTAAAACAACTTGCCCAGGGCACGCACTTGATATTGAATAAACTTTTTAACTGTCATTGTTGGAATCACTCACACATGACATACCTGATTTCACACATGACATACCTGATTTTCTAGAAGCTAAGAGGATTATTTCACTACATGAGGGCCAAATAAGTCTACAAAAATCATAGAAACCCTTATGAAACAAACAAACCAACCAAACCTTCCACTTTCTAGGTCCATGTGCTTCTTAAGGCCGTGTTTCCTTCCTGCTCAGCACTTCTGAAGATTCCTGCACACTGCGATGCATGCCCTATCAAAAATGTAGTTTTGGTGTCCCCAAGGGATTCCAACTGTGTTTTCCTTTTCATGCTGAGTTTGGGTAATACCAAGAAATCTGAAGAGGCCAGATCGGGCATGGAAGGTTCCCAGTGAAATGACCAGAACACGGAGGGTAGGTGAGCAGAGTTGTTCCCGAAATTCCCAAGAGCAACTTTTTGGGTCGTTTTCACTTCAATGTAGTTTTGAGTTTTCTTCAGACGTCTTCGTCTTGCATTCCTGTGATCATCCTGTTCTTTCTGAGAAACTCTCCATTGCAGATCTCTTTAAATCCAACAACCGTGCACCAGAATCATCTGAGCTGAGCTCTGTGCCTTGCCCTTACCTGCTCCAGCAGATCCCCTCAGAAGTTACCTTGTGATTGGGCCTTTAAAATTTTTATTTTTTCAATAGTACCTTCATGAAACTATGGCAAGTATATACTAAGAGGATTTGTCTGTGTTCATTCACTGATCACAAAGACATGTTCAAACATGTTTTATTTAGAGTAAATCCATGTGTATATGAACCGGGACTCAAGTAGAAATGCCTTTTACTTTCCCCTTGTATTCGCAGGTTACTGGAAATGATTGCACAGATACGGTTTTCTCTAAGTTCCTTTCGTTTACTCTAACTTCGCAGAGTTCACAAAAAATCAAACACTCAGATTAAAATTTCATGAAACTACCTTCAGTTCTTCTCAAGGAAATAAATTAGCTTCTTCACTAATTTCGTTGAAAAATAGATGACTTGTTTACTTGCTTCTCCAGAGAGATGGCAATCATAACCTCAACTTGGACTCTTGTATCTGCCAAAGTGTAATGGGGAGCCGGTAACAACTCTGGGCTTGGCAACATCTGGAAGTCAGTCAGTAAAGTAAACATTCCTCACAATCACCTGTCAGAAAACATATAGACAGCTTTCATCTCAGGTTTCTCAGTGTTTTCAATGTTTATCTCTGGAGAGTTTCAAGTTCAAAAGTATCATCCAGGGAAACAAAGTAACAAGTAACAAGTCATTTAACATGACGCAAACTCATAACAATGGCAGGTTATAAACAGAAAGAAACAGTCGACACTTTTATATCAAAACAAGCAGGCATAATCTTGGCAGAACTACCACAGCAAGACAATGTGGGATTTTCACTATTTAAATTCTGTAAGTTTTTCTATATGGAGAATAAGCTAAATTGGATTTAATCTGAAGTTCCAATATATGGGTAAAGGTGAAGAAAGCCAACCTTCACAGGAAAAAGATATGCCTAAGATTTATATATATATTCACAGCGGGAGAGCGCGGATGCGTCCCCCACCACCACAAATTATGCAGTCAGGTTTCCCACATTTGGGGAAATCACAGGGGTCAGCGCATCCGGCATGCAATGTATAAGCTTTCCCCTGGAAAAGCACCTTCCTGATCACAGTATCTCTCCTGCCAACACCTAAGATTGATGAGTAAAAATGCACAGTGGCGATGAGTAAGTACTTGGCACTCCACAGGCAACACCGAGGAGCCCCGGTGGTTCTACAGGGTAAGCAGTGGACTATGAACCATAGGCTGCCCCGAGGGAACGGCCGAGGCTCTCTGCCCTCCTACAACCATAGCGCCTCAGAAAGCATGTCACTGTCACCATGCACTGGAATGGACTAGATGACAGTTGGTTAGGTTTTTAATTAGTTCTGTTTTTACATTTTAACTTTAGCTTGTTTGCAACAGCAAAATTTGCCTAATTTCCCTGGATTCTTCTTATATCAACCAAAACAAGAAAAATTACTTATTTCTATGTCTAGAAGAAATAAACCACCATTAGACATGAAGTAGAAACTTTCCATTTTAGAAAACTAGAGGCAATTTGACTTTGGTGTGCTTTAAAATAGATCAATATAAATTCAAACATGAAAAATTAAATTATTATTAGGTTCTATTTTTGAGGGGGGGATAAGATGATGTTTTTTACTCATAGAAAATTATTTATATACCAGCAACATCATGACTTTAGCTATCAGCAATGTCAATGAAGAGAGGCATTAAAATGAGCTGATGAAAATATTTGATGAAAATATCAGGGCCATCCCACCATGAGACATGGCGTCTCTCACTGACCCATAGAGCTACAGGGGACAACACTGGAGACACAGGTGGGAACTGTACCCGATCTGACGCCACCACATGGTCAAAACACTAAGGGTGAGCAATGGAGCAGCAAAGGGAGCAAAGCAATGAAGGCCGTGAGGAATACCAAAACTAGACTTTGGGGCCAGGGCGTGGCACCCCATCAGACTCAACCGAAATCCTCTTGAGGTCAACAAACAGACCTGGAATTATTTATAGCCTTTTCTTTTTTGTTGTTGTTGCTTTGAGTTTTGTTATCTTTTTGGTTTGGTTTTACGCTTATCACTGTTTTTCCATGTCTAGCTAAATAAGATAGGCGGGATAAATGCTCTGAAGGAGAACACAATGGAACCAACACTCCCAGGGGATATGGGAGAAGGGGAGGCCAGGGAAAGGAAGGAGGGTGTCAACAAACCCAGGGACAAGGGAACAGCAAGTGATCTAAAACCTATGGTGAGTAGGGCCTAGGTTGCCTGGTGGGGCTTGATCCAAGGCAACGTATCAAGAGGAATTACTGAAAACCAAATGATGACCAAACATGAGAGTGGGATAAGAGGAAAGTAAAAGAAAAGAGAAGAAATTACTAGGAGGCAAAGGGCATTTATAGAGGTCTAAATACAGGCATTTACATATGTAAATATATTTTATATAATGACATGGAAATAGACCTATGTACATATACACGTATGTTAAGTATAAAGGGAGCAGACAGACATTGGACCTCTACTCAAGTACTCCTCTTCCTCAACCCAAGAACACTTTGTTCTAATAGCCCAGCATTCTGTGATGCTCACCTTTCCGGACAGGATTGCTGAAGACAAAATGGGTACATAAGCAAATGTGGTGAAGAAAGCTGATGGTGCCCAGCTATCAAAAGATATAGCATCTGGGGTCTTCAAGGACTGAAGATAAACAAATGACAATTAGCTGAGAAGCAACAAAGCCTATATTGAACAATCACATCAGCCTGTGTGATCATGAGGTGTTTATGGGATCAGGCATCAAGCATCAACAAAAAATTTTATCAATGTGAATGAAGGGGAGGGCAGAGTAGAGACCCAAAATCGATCTGTAGACAATTGGCCAACCCTCACAGAAGGGTCACAAGGAAGAGATGAGCCAGTCAGGGTTCAGAATAGCACTGATGAAACATACAACTTTCCTCTAGTTCTTTAATGCTTTTTCCCCCTCCCCACTATCATGACCCCAATTCTACCTTACAAATCCAGCTAGACCAGAACATGTACACTGGTACAGATAAGAGCTTGCAATACAGGGAATCCAGGACAGATAAATCCCTCAGGATCAATAATGAGAGTAGCAATATCAGGAGGGTTAGGAGAAGATGGGGGGAGAAAAAGGAAACTGATCACAATAATGGACATATAACCCCTCCTAAGGGGACAAACAACTTAAAAGTGGGTGAAGGGAGAAAGTGGTCAGTGTAAGACTGAAAAAAAAACATTATAAATTATCAAGGCTTCATGGGGCTTTGGGTGGAAGGGAAAAAGCTGATACCAAGGCTGAAGTAGAAAGAAAAAGTTTTGAAAATGATGATGGCAACATATGTCCAAATATGCTGGATACAATGGATGGAGATAAGAGCCATAAGAGACCCCAATAAAATGATTTTTTAATGAATATATTTGGTCCTGAGACAACAAAAAATATTTGTCCTTGCAGAAGTGGATAACTTTGGAAGATTTATGTCTTAAAGTAAATAAGATTAGAATTAGGAATAAAAATGTCATAAGGGAGAAAAATATGGGCCCATCAGATTCAGCATGTTGTTGCTAGGTGCCGTAAAGTTGGTTCCCACTCATGAAGACTCTATATACAAGCGACTCAACATTGCCTGCTCCAGTGCCATCCGCAAAACTGTTTTTAAAATTGAGCTCTTTGTTTCAGCCACTGGGTGAATCCAGCTCATTGAGGGCCTTTCTGGTTTTGCCACCCTTATATTTGATAACGTTTTGGATCTCTGTAATAATAATATCTGGACATTTAGTGGCAGTTTGCTGTTGTTTCCAAGACCATCATGTCAGGTATGTGGGTTAATGCTCTCTGTAGTTCTAAACTGCCTGTCTGGCTTGGCGAAGGATTGGTGTATTTAGGTGACATCGAGTAAGCTCTGACTCAAAGAGACCTAACGTAGAGCACAATGAAACACAGTGTAGTCCTGCACCATGCTCATAATTTATTTCATGTTTGAGTCCATTATTGCAGTCGCTGGGAAAAGCCAGGAGCTTCCTCTTTTTTTGCCAATTATAATGTACTTTTTCATACACGAGTTTCTCCTAAGAGCACATCCAAAGCATCACTTCTAAGGAGCATGTAGACTGTACTTTTCCAAAAACAAATTTGGCAGTTCATGGTACTTTCCATATTTTTTGCTAACACCACAATTGATATGCATCAATTCTTCTTTGGTTTCCCTTATTCATTGTCCAACTTTCACATGCTTATGACATGATCGAAAATACTAAGGCTGAGGTCAGGCACAACTCAGTAAGAGAAAGATCTAAGGTGTCGGGGATTTCGTTTTTGCTTGGATCCAAAGTCAATGCTAATAGAAGTAGCAGTCAAAAATAACATGATCCATTTCATTATGCAAATTTGCATCACAGACCTATTTATAGTGTTACAGAGCAAAGATGCCACTTGGAAGATTAAAGTTGAACTGACACAAGCCATGATAGTTTCATATGCAGGTGAAAGTTGGACAAGGAATAAACAGATGTAAGAAAAACTAATGCACTGGATTATAGTATTAGTGAAGAATATTGAAGTCATCACAGACCACCAGAAGAACAAACTAATCTGTCATGGAAGAAGTATACCTAGAATGCTTCTTAGAAGAGAGGTTGGCAAGACTTTGTCTTATGTATCAAAAAACAAGATCTTTCCTGATTTAAATTATGCTTTAAACCCTTGTTCTATAAGAACAGCTTCCTCTTGATCGATGTTCAGGTAGTACAGAGAACAATGAAATTCCAAGTCTTCTCAAAGTTATCCTTAGTCTGTTATGATTCACATTGCTGACGTCTTTGCATCGTCCTTCTAGTATTCCCGGCTTCTAGCCAAGATCCGTCTCACGTGAGCAATAATATTCCCCATTCCACATAATCTTCTGAATCTAGCTCCAATTTCTGACAACAATCTGTCAATATATTGCTGTAATTATTAGTTAATTATCTTCAGCAAAATTTTACTTCCAAGTTATATCAATAATACGATCCTACGAGGGGGTATCCATAGAAACCGGGAACTGTGCTGAGTACAATGGAACTGGTAGCATGCATTCTTCCCGCTAGGTGAGCATCCAGCAACTCGCTCTGAGTTAGTGGACCCAGTAGCATCATCCCCTGGTAAGGTCTCTCTGGTCACAGTGAATTTTTTCTTTAAAAAGTTTTGCTTGAACCTTATTTTTTGTAATGGCCTATTTAAAAGAACAGCATGCAGCTGTGAAATTGTATTTCCTGCTTGGGAAAAAGGCTGCAGAAACTGTCATGATGTTGAACACAGCTTATAAGGGCAGCACTATGGGAAAAACTCAAGTGTGCTGACAGTTTTCTCATTTCAGAAAAGGAGACATATTGACTGATGACAAACCTCTTTGCGGACATCTGTCAACCTCCTGAATGGACAAAAATGTAGACTCCTAGTGACTTAGGAGTTTGCTCCACCAGGTAAAATTGTTAATCAAGCTTCCTATTTAGAGGTTCTGAAAAGATTTCATAACAGTGTGTGATAAAAATGGCCTGATTTTTAGCAAATGAGGGACTATTTTGCCACCATGACAATGCATCTGCTCACGCAGCCATCTCAGGGAGCCAGGTTTTGGCCAAAAACAGCCTGCATCTCTTGCTGCCCCCCCCCCATGCACCTGACTCACCGATTGCTCTTCTTTTCGATTACTTTTTGTTTCTGTGAATGCAAAAGGATGTGAAAGGACTGCAGTATTTTTCCCTCCCTCTCCCTCCCTATGACCCTTCATAAATTAGAAATTATTCTTGTCTTCATATCTTCCACCCATTGCTATCTCCTTCACCCTCGTTTCTGTTGTTCATCCTCCTAGGGGATAGGGGTGCTATGTGTCAATCACTGCGAGATTGGTTCCCCATTCCTTCCCTCCTCCGTGACATTCTTTTTTTAACTTTATTTATTTCTTTTCTTATTTATTTATAATCATTTTATTAGGGGCTCATACAACTGTTATCACAATCCATATACCCATCCATTGTATGAAGCACACTTGTACAATTGTTGCCATCGTTTTCAAAACATTTTCTTTCTATTTGAGTCTTTGGTATCAGCTTCTTATTTTCTCCTCTGTCCCCCACATTCTCTCCCTTATGAAATATTGATAATTTATAAATTATTATATTTATAATTTTATAAATTATTATGTTTTATAAATTATTATTATATTTTCATGTCTTACACTAACCGATGTCCGCCTTCACCCACTTTTCTGTTGTCCATCCCCCTGGGAGGGTCTTTATGTAGATCATTGTGATCAGTTCCTCCTTTCTCATTCCCCCTCCTCCCAACCTGAACCTTACCCTTACTCTCAATATTGGTCCTGATAGGTTTATCTGTCCAGGATTCCCTGTGTTTCCAGCTCTTATCTGTATGCATGTACATGCTCCCATCTAGCCGGATTTGTAAGGTAGAATTGGAGTCATGATAGTAGGGAGAGGGGAGGAAGCATTAAAAAACTAGAGGAAAGTTGTGTGTTTCATTGGTGCTATACTGCACCCTGACAGTCTCATATCCTCCCCGCAACCCTTCTGTAAGGGGATGTCTGATTGCCTACAGATGGGCCTTGAGTCCCCAATCTGCACTACCTCACATTCACAATCTTATGACTTTTTTGTTCTGGTTTTTTTCATGCCTGATGCCTGATCCCATCAACATCTCATGATCACACAGTCTGGTGTGTTTTTTCCAGGTGGGCTTTGTTGCTGCTCAGATAGATGGCCACTTGTTTATCTTCAAGCCTTTGAGACCCCAGGTGCTATATCTTTTGATAGCTGAGCACCATCAGATTTCTTTACCTCATTTGCTTATGCACCTGCTTTGTCTTCAGCAAGCACCCCCCACCTTCTCTTTACCCTCCTGTACTTCCAATTCTGTTCCTTTGGGGTTTATCTGACCTGGATTTTGTGTGTTGAAAACTCTTATCTGTACCGGTGTACATGCTCCGGTCCAGCCAGAGCTGAAAGGTAGGACTGGGGTAATAATTTAGTGGGAGGTGAGGAAGCATCAAAGAACCAGAGGAATGCTGTGTGTTTCATCAATGCTATGCTGCGCCCTGCCCTGGTTGGCTCGTCCCTTCCTTGTTCTGCTTGTGTGAGGGTTTGTCCTCTTCTCTACATATGGGTTTGAGTCTTCTCCTCTGAACCCCTGATACCAAGGGCTCAAGTAGGAAGTAAATGGTTAGAAAATGATGATGGAAACATGTGCACAAATATGCTTGATACACTTGATGGATCAAGATGCTATAAGAGTCCCCGGTAAAATGATTTTAAATTATACTATAAACAAACAAACAAAAAGAAAAAGCAGCGATTTGATGACTGAGAAGAGGTGAAGAAAAAAATGAGGGAAGTGCTATCAGCCCTCCAAACAGATGAGTGTGAAAAATGTTTCCAAAGAAAGAATTAAAGATTTGATAAATGTATTAAGTGGAATGGAGTGTATTTTGAAGGTGTTAAGCTGGTTTTAAAAAAATTAATTACTTATATTGGAAAAAAGTTCTGTTTTTTGTGGGGTATCACCACATATATTTTGAGTATTACTTTTTTTGGATATGGATTTCTTCTAGTCAGTTAGCTAAAACACTGTGTTCCAGATTTCTTGGTATACAAGAGGGGCTGCTTTAAGTGCTTCATTTGCTTATCGGAACAATTCAACAGACATTTCATTAATGCCTAAGCCTTATTTTTCACTAATGCATTCATAACAGTCAGGACCCTTTTTGTAAGTGCCTTTGGTTTTTCCTCATATTCTAACTCTGGAAATGATTGAACATCATTCAATAATCTTTGGTATCGTGACTCCTGTATCTCTTTCACCATCTTTTGATCCTTTTTATATTCCAATACTTTGCCCATGAAATCCTTCAATAAAATAACCAGAGGCTTGGGGTTTCCCTTAGTTATTTAAGATTTAGATAAACTAAATGTGTTCTTTTTTGACTCTCTTACTTTAGGTGCGCATTTCATTATAAAACTTCACTATTTCTTCTTGAGCTGCCCTTTGACTTTTCTGTTCAGCTTTTCATCACTTAACCCTTTTGTTTTCACTCTTCTATGCTAAAGAGAAAGTGTCAGAGTCCCTTCTGACATTCACTTTGAACTTTTCTTCCTTGTGTTTTTTTTTTTATGACTTTGTGCTTTCTTTGTGTATGACGCTCTGGAGGCCCCTCTGTACAGCGCATCAAATCCTCAGTGATAAGGATCCGAGTGAGTCAAGTCTATTCTCGAGGCCTTCTCAAATTTCAGGTGGGACCTACCGAAGACTGTACTTTGACTCTTGTGGAATTATTTTAAATTTCCTTCATTTAACGCTGTATTTAATCTGTGAATAAATGATGATCTCTTTCACACCCAGCTCTTGGCCTAACTTTGTCTGGTAATCTTGGGCTTCTCCGTTATCTCTTACAATTGATTTAAGCAATTTGATTCCTGTATCTTCCATGTGCATGTGGAGGACCCTGTTCACACTTGTCTATTTTGCTGCAAAGGCGGTCTTTTCCATAGAGAAATCCTTAAACGTCCATAATCTGATCATATCATCTCCAGCTTCGTTTCTACCACAAGTGCTGTATTTCCTCCTCCTCTTTGTTTCCAACTTTCAAAATCTCACAATCAATCATGATCAATGCATCTTGATTGCATGTTTGATAAATCTGAGACTGGTCGGTTGGGAGAATCCTTGAGTTTCCTTATCACTTGCTTTAGTGGATAGGAACCCTGGTGACAAAGTGTTTACACATCGGACTGCGGACCATGAGATCAGCCATTCACAAGCACCAGCCACTACCTGGGAGAAAGCCCGTGCGTGCTACTGCTGGAAAGAGTGATAGCAATCGTCTCAGCAACCTACAGGGGGCGATGCTATGCAACCTAATGGCAGTAATTTGGGTTGAGCTGAGCTTTAGTGGTTGGTGTTTCACTTTCAAGATAAATCTCGAAATGTTGTCTTTGATGATGAATGTGGCACAATTTCTCTTGAATCTGTCATTTTTAGCATAGTAGGCTGTACGATTTCCTGATTCAAAATGGCCAACGCCAGTCCAATGCCACTCACTAATGCCTAGGATACCAACCTTTATTTCTTTCATTTTATTTTTGATGACTTCCAAGAGTTATACTTTGTATGTTTAATATTCCCATAAAAGTAGGTTTTACAGATGTTTATTCTCATTTTGAATTATGCACATCAGCAAATCCCATCGTTATGGTGAATTCCAGTGTGAGTAAGCAGCTCTTGCTCAGTCACAGGTTGAGTGCTTTTGACCTGAGGAGCTCATCTCTGGCACTGTATCTGTCAGTAGGCGGTGCTATTCATCAAGTTTTCAGCGGCTAATTCCTCTTCCTTTGTCATGGTCGGCTCTGAGTTGAGAAGCTCCTCTGAAATCTGTTCACCCTGAGCACCCATTCTGGTTTCTGAAATACCAGTCGGCCCTCACACTCCCGCCAACACCGTGTTATGAGAAGCTGATAGTGGTTGTCAGAGATCATCAGATAGGGAGAGCCACTGTGTAATTGAGGGAAGGAATAGAGATAAGCCAGGCAAATTTTAATCTTAATTACATTTCAGGAAAAGTGGGAAGATATCAAAATAAAGTGCTTTAGTTCCCCTTGCTAAGATCTTCTAAAGCTATCCTTTCAGAATAAGTGGTATTGGTAATTATACACCATCCATTTCCGGTCTCAGGGTTGTGGGAAAAAAGAAAGAACTATTTTTTAAATTAATATGGGTATTGAAGAAAGTATGATTTGCTTCATATGAAATATCATAGAGATATACTGACTTTCTTTTTCATGGTAACTACTGTATAAACTTTTTTAATAAGCTGAGCTTTTCAGCACATTTTTTATGCAGTTTTTATGGTAGAATCAGGTGCCTCAGCTGATATTCGGGTTGGCTAATACTCAAGTATATATGGCACCTTTTATTTTATTTTTTTTATATGGCACCTTTAAAAAATGTATATCACAATTCACTGCTGTGAGGGCAACTCTAACTGAAACAGAAATTAAATTTGCATTACAACATTTATACCTCTGGGGATTTCATGGGTACAATTATTAGAATTCAACTAAGCTCCACTTACCTCTATAAGGAACTGACTGACCCAAGTGATAATTTAGTGCTAAAGATCTATGGTCTGTTATAAAAAGTCTAAGTAAACAGATCCATGCATGTATTTATGATTACAAAAGCTCTATTATAAAATAAATTAATGCATCTGCTTTACGATATCTGTAATATGGTCTATAAATAGAGAAAAGAAACAAAAGTTAAGAAGTCTACTGCAGAAAGTAAGACCCGGCCAACCCAATGCCCACACAAAAGAGCACCTGCAGGCTCAGCTGCCCAGCAAGAAAGTCACTGGCCATCCTTACGAGCTGGCAAAGTATGTCCCTGTCACTCCTGTGGCCAGGCAATAAATCCCAGCCCTATCACTAGGCAAGGTAGAACTTAGACTTCCCAACATTGTCCACAAAGGCCTGGACATCCTTTGTCCCTCGGAAGAATGGCCTTGATTGTCCTTGTGACATGACAAGGAAGGCTATGTGCATCCCCACACCCAGGTAAGAGAGGCCCTGGCTTATCACAGCTCTGTCAAAGAAGCCCCCACTGTCCCCATGGCCTGCAAGACAAACCAAATACTCTAACACGACGCAGCGGCAACGCAAAATTACAGCTGCACCATGGTGCTGTCAAAATAGTATCAATCATGGGACACACACACACACACACACACACACAAAACTGAACAATTAGAAGAAGAAGAAAAACAGGAAGAAACAAATGAAAAGCACACAGAGATAAAGGAATATTTGGAATAAAGAGCCCTGAAACTACCAGCAATAAAATTCTGAAGAATGATCAGGTACTTTCAAAGGATAGGAAAATGCTCAAGAGAACACTGCAATGAATAGCAGAACTAGAAATTCTACACCAGAGATAATTCCAGAAGATAAGTTATAAGATAACAGAATTAGACATAATTGCAAAAGGACAGAGAAATAGAATCAAATACATGGAAACCAAATTAGTATGTTTGCAGATATTCTCCCAAGTACAACTAACAGGAGAAACAATTAACAAAAAGAGCAGAGGACCTATAATTATAAGATAAGATGTCTCAGCAAAAACTATAGAGGCAAGAAGTCTATGGATTTACCACTAGAAAATCCTGAAAGGAGAAAACTGCCATGCAAGATTATTATATCGAGTAAAACTAACCCTCAAATATGAGGGAGAAATAAGGGTATTCTCAGACAAGAAAATATTTAAGGAATATGTTAAAATAAGACCAGCATTACAAAAAAAAACATTAAAGGAAACATGATGGAGAGAGAATTAACGACATTCAATGAAACTGAGAGAATATAAAAATAAAACCTCAAGACCAACAAACTAAAATAATTTTTCAAAACACCATAAAAGTATAGGAAGAACAAAGAAATCAGTAAACTACACAGTCACACAATACCACTGAATGTCAATGGATTAAGTAGCAGTTGTTCCATCAATATGCTTCCTATAAGAAACATATCTTAGAAACAAAGATAAAATAGACTAGACAGTATAATGCAGAGAAAATTTTACCTGGTTATGGCAAAAGAATGAGTGGAAATATTAATTTTTGATAAAACAAATCTTCATGTTAAAAAAATAAAATTATTAAAGACAAAAAATGACATTTAGTAATTATAGGAACAGTAGAACAGGAAGACATAACTCTAATAAACATATTATGCACACAGGAAAAGACCCCTAAAATATATTAACCAAAATCTTTCAGAGTTAAAGAAAGTAATAGAAAATAAAACAATAATAATGGGAGATCTCAATGCAGCACAATCAAAGAGAGACAGACCATCAGTAAATAAATGCAATAGAGAAATAAATAAAACAACTAACCAACTTGGCTTCCTAGACATATACAGTGCACTCCAACAAGGATTATCACAGTATCTATACATTCTTTTCAAGTGCACAAAGAACTTTCACTAGAAGAGACCATATGATAGGCCACAAATCAGGACTTAATACATTTAAAAATATTAAGATTATACATTCCATTTTCTCAGAACTCAACACTATAAAACTAGAAATCAACAATAGAAAGAACATGGGCAAAAAGTCAAATGCATGGAAATTTAACACAGTATTCAAAACAGCCTGTCACTGGTACAGTGATAAATACATAGACCAATGGAACAGAATATAAAACCCCGTAATATATTCACCCACCTACAAATAACCAATCTTTGACAAGATCCAAAGACCTTCAGAGGGGAAAGAGATCGTCTCTTTAACAACAGGTGCTGCCAAAATTGATCTATATTTGTAGAAGAATGAAAAAAGGATCTATATTGCTCCTCATGTACAAAATTGAATATAAGAGGGATGAAACACCCACATAAAATCCAATCATTATAAAAGTCATAAATGAAAATTTAAGCACAAATGTAAGGGCCCTCTTTCAGTGTACAGACTTACTATGAAATATAATAAAGGAAGCACATGGTAAAAACAAAATAAATGAGTGGGACCAACTAAAAGTAAGTTATGTGCATCAAAGGGTTTTATCAAAAGATTAAAAAGAGAAGCAATCAACAGGGATAAAAAGCTTTGGAAACAAGACAATAAACAAGGAACTAAACTCTAATATCTATAGAAAACTGCAGTACTTCAACAAGAAAAAAAATGATCCAATTAAAAGTGGCAAAATAATATGTTCCTAACTGGATACTTTGGAACTGTGTTTTATCTAGCCCCTGGTGACTCAGGCCACAGACAACTGTTCTACATAGAACTGTGCCTTCAGACTCGAGGAAAGAAGGAAGTGGGGGTTAATAAACCCAGGAAAAAGGGAACAACAAGTGATCTAAAATCGATGACAAGGAGGGTGTAGGATGCCTGTAGGGCTTGATCAAGGACAATGTGACTGAGGGGAATTACTGAAACCTGAATGAGGGCCGAACATGATAGTGGGTCAAGAGGAAAGTAAAAGGATATAGATGAAAGAACTAGGAGGCAAAGGGCATTAATAGAGGTATAAATACAGGCGTGTACATATGTAAATATATTTATATATAACAATAGGGAAATAGATCTATGCACATATATTTATATGTTAAGTATCAAGGTAGCAGACAGACATTGGGTCTCTACTCAAGTACTCCCTCAACGCAAGAATGTTTTGTTCTAATAACCTGGCATTCCATGATGCTTACTTTCCCGACACAATCTCTGAAGACAAAATGGGTGCGTAGCAAATGAGGCAAAGCAAGCTGATGGTGCCCAGCTATCAAAAGATAAAACTCCTGGGGCCTTAAAAACTTGAAGACAAACAAGCAACCATCTAACTGAGAAGCAACAAAGTCCACAGAGAAGACGCACACCAGCCTGCAGCCTGTGTGATCATGAGGTGTTGATGGGATTAGGTATTGGACATCAAAGACTCAGAACAAAAAATCTCATCAATGTGAATGAGGGAGAATGCAAAGTGGACACCCAAAACCCATCTGTAGACAATTGAACATCCCTTACAGAAGGATCACAGGAAGAGACGAGCCAGTCAGGGTGCAGTATAGCACTGCTGAACCATACAACTTTCCTCTAGTTCTTAAATGCTCCCTCCTCCCCCGACTATCATGATCCCAATTCTGCCTTACAAATGATTTTTAAAAAGGAAGAAAACATCAAAAAATAAGTAAATAAAGGTGCACAACATCCTTCATAGATCACTCTATAGAGTCTAGAAGGATCTGATTTAGAAAACACACTTAAGGAACTTGCTGTTACCTTGCACTCATCTGTAGCAGATTTAAGGAACTAAAACACTCCCGTGGACTTAGGCTGGAAAGGCTCAGCGTGAGAAAAAGCAGATGATTGCTACGTGTCCGGGTTTGGGATGTGACGGCCATTGGACTTCGGTTCAGATCTCTTACTTTAAGGGTGCCCGATGGATGATGGCTCAAGACTACATGTGTTTATAATGTTCATGCTCTCTTTGCTCTTTTACGGCATGTGTAAATCTAGCAGGCATGACTCTGCCTTTGTCAATCAGGGTTACAGTTTTCCATGATCTCCAATCCTCGCTGTTTGTGTAAACAATGTCCAGTCATTGACGTTTTTAATCTGTCCAGGGAATAACTCATGTATTTTGGTCTAAAAAGCTAACCTTCACATGCATAATTTCCTTTTTCAATAGGGGTTTGAATGTTATCCCACTGGATAAATTAATGATAATATCAATAGATTGATCATATGTCTCATGGGGATGATTTATAATGCTCTCCAATAAAATGATACTGATGTTTCTAAAGTGAACCAGAGACATATATAAACCACAGATATATGAATGAGTTCTGAGTTTACACTTAATTATAGCCCTACCCTAAGAATAATTAATTCTTTAAAAATTATGTATTTATTTTTAAATTAAATTAATCATTTTATTGGGGGGGCTCTTCCAAATCTTTAACAATCCATTATTCATTAATATTAAGTACACTTGTACATATATTTACATCAATATTTCCAAAACAATTTCTACTTGAGGCCTTGGTATCAGCTCTCTCCTCTCCCCACCCTCCCTCATGAGAACAATTCTTTCTTCTATCATGGTTCTACTTGATTATTGTCCTCAGGGAGAGTTCACTGAAAATATGGGGACAATCCATTACAAAGTGTGGTGAAGAATTCAGATAGTACACAGCTATCTAAAAGAACTGTTTCTGGGGTCTTTTAATCTTAAAATAAGCAGCCATCTGAGAGAGGCTTGTCAATAATCAAATCCAAATCCAGAGGTGGAACAGTATGAGAGCGTACACTTTGAGCATCTACATACTTTGCTGAGGTTACGGATGACAGTGAAAGCCTAAAATGCATTTGCATGTGGATTAAACCTCTGGAGAATCCTCTCTGACCACATACTAGGGAGAGAAATAGTCTTGCTCTTCAAGACAGAGTACATTGTAGCTTATGACGGATATGGCTATCATGTCATCTCTTTGTAGACCCATTTAAAGTTGTTCCAAATTTTAATATTTTCTAATTGAAGTTTTTCTCTGGTTTATTTTGTTGTTATTTTTGTTTACTTTTTTTGTTGTTTTCTGTAAATTAAATCCAGGGTAAGCAAATCTATACAGACACAAACTGCCTCAGGAGTTTCGTAAGGACACGCTGGGAAACTTGGAGGGGAAACAAGGAGCTAACAACAATGAGCACAAGGAAGAAGGAAAGGTTTCAAAATGGACTGTGGCAATGATGTCACAGCTGTTTTTAATATGACTGAACTTTGAATTGAATAATATATAACTTACACATCAGTGAAACTGCTAACAGTAGGCTAAGGATATGAATAAACAGTTAACCAAAAATGATATCCAAATGGCTACAAAACATGAGACAAATGTTAACAATAATTACCCATCCAAGAGAAGCAAGTCAAAATAAAGATTGACAACACAGTGCAATTAAAAACGAAACAGAAAACAGCAAATGCTGCAGAAGGTGCAGTGAGACTGCAATCTCACACGCTGCCGGCCGGTCTATTCATAACCACCGTGGAAAGCAAACGGCACCACCTCAAAGAACTGGGAATATAAATTCCATCTAATACAGCAAAGTGTCTGCTGGGGAGATAAGAGCCATAATATAAACAAACATATGCACTTTCGTGGTTATCTCAATACTGTTCAAAATAACAAGAAGTTGGAAACTACTCAAATTCCCATGAGAGGAAACAGATAAAGAAACATTTGTGCAGTGGAATACTATTCATCACTAAAAACCATGATGAAAACATGAAACATAAGACAGATGGACCTGGAGAACATTACGCTGAGCAAAGTTCATCAATCAAATAAGGACAAATAACATAGCAGACCACTTCTATAAAGATAAAAGTCAAGGGCAAGATTTGTATATCAAAGGGATCAGACCTTGGAGGTTCCCTAGGGAGAGAGGGTGGGAAGAGAAAGCTTGGAATTTCAATAATGACCGGTAATGGATTCTGTGAAAGGGAGGATGGGCGTCCATAAGAAGGAAAGAGAAATTGGGGGGCTGTGCTAAGGAGTAGTTTGAACTGTTGAATGCAGTTGATGGTATGAATTATAATTCCCTGGTTGAAGGTATGAAATATAATTCCCTGACCTAATTCACAATTGAAAACATTTCACACACACACACATACACACACACACACACACACACACACATCTATTAAAAGGTACAGATACAACTGCCAGTGTTTTAATCCTGAGTTCGGAAGTTGTTAATTTTGTTATGTTATTTAAATTATTGTCTTAGTTTTTCATCTATACAATGTGGATGGAAACCGTGTCTAAAGTATTTAGTTGTCATGAGTATTAAATAACTTAATGAATATAGGAAAATTACACAAAATCAACTGGCACACATTGTTTACAGGTTGTTATAATAATGACAAGCGTTGCCATTTCAGGCATCTGTGAACATGGTAACTTTCCCCCAGTCTTACATCCATGCTTTATTTCAAATTTGAAAAAAAATTTCTTGGACATTTTAATTAACACTGAAATTGTTTTAATTGTTTTAATTGCTTCAGGAAGAGCAGGAAGCAACTGAGTCATGAAGTTACTGATATGGCTGATATCTTTCAGGAAGGAAAATGGTGTGGCAACAAAAGGTTTCCACTTCATCAGGATGGAGCTGAAAATCAACTTGGGGACTATATGACAAAGCCCAAACATTCAACTGGAGGATCTTTTTTTTCACGCTAGCTTTAAGTGCTTACCAAGGGCATGTACACCAAAAATTCTCTACCGTAAATTGGATCTTTTTATATTGCTAAATTAATTGCTTCTCATTAGAAAAGTATTACAATCAGGCTACTGAGATAAACCAGTCTATTGGTTTGGGGTCTGCTCTGCCCTTTAAGAAAGCCTAACCATGCCTATAGCATCCTCTAGCCTACACTGTTCCATCTTCTCTCTTCCAGATAGCTATTCGGAGACTTCCAACTTCAAGACAGCCGTTGTCTGCATCCCTTAGACTCCTTGTCTAAACAAAAATGGGAGTACACACCAGGAAAAGTTAACTAGGGCAAATTATGTAAGAGTGGGAGAAAGAAAACCTCTGATCAAAAGCGATTTTAGAAGCCATATATATAGGAGAGCAATTCCCTTGGACAGGCAGGAAATTATACCTAAAGGCCTCTCCAAAACAGAGATCAAACAAATGCTCTGCTAAAAGGTCAATATATATGAGAAGGCAGAATTTGGAGTCAGGTAAACCAGGTTGAAATCTTTGCTCTGCTATTGATGGACAGTATGACCCCAGGAAGACAATGTACTAACCCATGGTTCAGCTCGTTGAAAGCTCAAATAAGTGACGTAAGTACTTACAAAACAGCAAGAAAGACCCTGGAGTAGATGGATTTCCATGGTGGCTTCAATGCTGAGCTCGCCATGACAGTGACTGCAAGTATAGCACAGGACCGAGCGGTGTTTCATTCTGTTGTTAGAACTGACTCAATGTACCAGCAACAATGTAAAAACATATGTAGTGTTTATTTTTTAAAACAAACACAGTACCTTTGTCTTGCTAAAGATGCCATTAAAGAGCAATAAAGATAATTATTTTAAGTGGTTCTCATGTGTAGAATTCATCACTGTAAGAAAAACATAGATTAAGCAAAGTTCTGTTTCTAAGAATGAGATCAGTCTTTAAGGCAAAAACTATAGGTCTTGATGTTAAAAAGCAATAATTCAAATAAAAAAACAAAGAGTAGAAACATAATGTAAATGAAACAAAGCTTTGGGTCAATGGAAGGTCCATACCTTAGACTTTCTCTTTATCCCCCATTGTCTCTCTTTGATATCTCTTCTCTCTTTCCCTTTATGTTTTACTCTGGATTTTCCATACTCCTGTGATTCAGTTCACAAGTCTCTCTTCAGTTTCCTCTAATCTACATTAAACTTATTTACTGTTTCAAAACATAATTCCATTTTCATTTCCCCCTCAGTTGTTCTCCAAAACTGCTTGCATTTTGGTCATATGTTCAAATATCTTATTTCCTCAATTTATTAATATAATATTTATACCTCATACTTGACATATTCATTATCTTAATTGTATACATGACTGTTTTTATCTCTACTTCCTCTATTAGCATATACCCACACATGGAAACATATTTCTTTGTGTAAATGGTGATTTTTTTACTATAAAGTACTCTTTATAATCTGTAGAAATAATTTGTAATGAAGTATACATTTGGGTTGATCTAGAATGTATTTTGTTTACATTAAGCCTGGAATCTTGGAGCATTTTGATTAGTGAACCAAGCATTTTAAAATAAAGACTTAAGGTTTGTAATGCAATTCCAAATTTTAGGGGAAAGGTTCTTTTCTTCTTCACTCACCACCTAGATTTAGAACAGAAAAATTCTTTGTAGTCCCTTTGCGCTAAAGGGGCACTTTTTCATTTCTCTTTCTGTAAACTATCTCATTAAATTTCTCACCATTGGCTTTGCTCCCTTTCTGTCACTACATGAAACCTTGAAAATATATGTGCAAATGCTCTTCGTTGGAAAAAATGTCCTCAAGACAAAAGCTCACTTCAGTATTTCTTTTAACCTCTCTCTCTCTCTTTTTTTAAAAGTTAAGATTATGCTGTATGAAACCAGGGCCAAGTGTTCTAATACTTATATAAAAAAAACTCACTAAAGAAACCAGAAAGACATTCTATTTTTAAGAAACAGAAAAAGCAGCAACTTGCTATCAGTGTTACCAGGCAATATGCAATAGAATGACTGATGAAGTGAAGAGGTAGTCTCCAGATAATGTTCTCAGTAGGTTATCAAATAGCCAACAGCCTTCCTAAAATAAATCCTGGCAAAACCTGTAAAACTGTGGCCATTTTTTTTTCATTATTTCAAAAGAAATAGTGTATTTGCTTTCAAAAATGTAACCTGAGCCAATAATGGCTGCTTGTTTGTTAGCTCGGAACAGAATTGTGTCTTTCTTGTGTGATACCTCAGTATTAGACCTAATTGAAGCAGAAATTCTGACTGAGATTTTAATTTGTTCAATTAACGTAGGTGAACTGTTTGATACCTGATAAGTACTGCATAGCTTTGGATCTACATAAAAAGAGATAATTAAAGTGGGCCTGATGATGAAACTTTTGAATTCTATATGTATCTGGTAATCAGATATAGCTTTCAAAATTTTTATAGTATACATTGATATATCAGGCTGATTTTAAATGGACTAATGTTTATGATGACTAAAAAGCCTATAAGATGCTAAAACAACACATTATTATTCTACAGGATAATTTGATTAAGTTAAATGTCTCATATTTTCCACTACTATCAGATTATGTATATTGTGAATATACTTATTTAGCGTTTTCTCCCAAAACTAATTTTTATAAAAGATGTTATATCACTGTTCATTTGCTTTTTCTATACTTCTTGTTTGTAGAAATATGTCAACGTTTAATTCCAGTTGACTTGCTCGTTTGTCTTTTAAGCCTCAATTCATTTCTAACTTTGTTATTTGTCCTTTTTCTAAATATTATAGAATCTCTCCATTCTCGAAACACCCTTTACTAAGTATGTGCTGTGGGAATATGCATTGGTTTATTTCCACTTCTTTTCACTGTTTGTCTTCAATATCCATTTCTTCTCTGTATATCATTTATAAAACAATCTGAGATTCAGACAGATTCAGGATTGGATTGACCTTGAAGCTCCACTGGAAATGCAGTGAAGGTACCTCCTAGCCTAAGTGAATTAGAGTCCCATAGATGATAGTAAGTCCCATAGATAGCAGGATAGTAAGTTTTGGGAATAGCATAATCTTTGTACATCGCCATGTGTACTAATTTACAAGGCAAATTTTATTCTTAATTAAAGCTATTGAATACATAAATAAGTGCAAAAGTCATTAGAATTAGGCTTTTCTTTACATATGCAAATACTAAGAATAACAAGAGTAGCCAAAGAAATACTTGAGAACACTGCAAAGTAGAATTTTACTACAGTCAATTTATATAAGATAAAACTAGGATAGCGGTGTGTGCGTGTGTGTGTCATGTTATCACAATTCCAACTACCAGAAAGGATCATACGAAAGACTAGGTAAATAATTTCAAAACAAGTATTGCACTTATTTAAACATTTTAGTGAAATAAAAATGATTGAACATGATGCAACAAAGGAATTTTAAAATTAATATAGCTAAAACACTAGGTAACAACAAAATAATTTGACCCAAGAGGAGCAGAGAAAGCATTATAATCTCTGCCTGTATTAATCTAGTAATGAGATGAATACAAGTAAGGAGCCTTTTACCTATTTTCACTTAATAAAAGACAGTTTTATCAAATAAATGCTAAATAAGTCCAGAACATCTAGGTAGGAGAACTACAAGCTCAACCAAGTATAAAAAGAAGAAAAAAGAAGCTGTTCTTGGTATTAAATTTTGCCCAAGAAAATAGAAAAAAAAAGCATTCAAACAGTGATGAACTAAATATGGACAAGAGAAAACTTACTTCGTTCAGCAAAAAGCACAAATTAATAATTTACCAGTAAGTGGTAAAGGCATTTATCATAGAAATGCCAATAAAATCATGTCCTTTCACTATGTACATTTTCTTTACAAGAACAAAGAAGCTTTTCCTTTACACTATGTCTTAAAATCACCTCTGGCCTATTCTAACGGTCGTTCAAGGCCAAAAGCTAAGCCAAGACACTCAAGTAATAAAGAATAAGAGTCAAAAGTATATTTCATCTGGAAAATTCTTTTCAAGATTTTTTAGAGATACCAGCAGACAAGCCAGATAGACAGAAATTACTTCAATATTAATTTCTTTTACCTTAGAAGCAAGTAATTAGCTTCTCCTACCATTAAATGTAAATTTATAACCAAAGTAGAGAAGGGATGATGCAAGCAGAAATGTATTCAAGTAAAACTAATTTTAATAAATTAAAGGCTGTGCATTACATGTGTCAACTACCATGTACTATGAAACCAACATTGAGAAATATTTTTCCAATCGTATTCTAATCTATTTTGGTAATTTAATTTTCAAATACATTTAAAAATCAATTCTTATTATCTTTAGTATTTCACATGCAAATACTGAATTGCTTTTTATACCAAAAAGTTCTTTCTTACATCATCTGAAATTTGCTACTGGAATTTCGGGCCACTTATCTTATTCTGACCCTGATGTTGACAGAACTGTGGTGACTGGTTTTCCTATGGTGACCATTCATGCATTGGAGCCAATTACTAACTCTTAGAATTCTAGCCTGCAGAGGGAATATATGTAACTGCTCTCGCTTCCCCCCGCCACCTCGGATCCTCTTTCTGCCCCTCTCGTCTTCACCTAATTTTTTCAGTCTCTTAATATTATTCACATTTTTGAACTGAGATGATTGAAAATAAAAAAATCAAACCATTATCATTGAGTCAGTTCCAATGTACTCTCTGAATATTGATAGTGACCTCCCAGATCACATAACCTCCATTTCTTAAGCCTTCATTTAATTTAAACTATACATTAATACACTGTATTTACTTATTCATACAGAATATTAATAAAAAGCACATATGCTTTACTTACATCTATAGCAAAAGATTACATCTCAAATCATATTTCTATTTAAAGAATGATATACTAGAGAAGTAAAAGAATATATGGATAGATATCTCTGCTGCCTAGAAGCATGAGCACAGCTTTAAATCATTAATTATTTAAATCATTAAGTTATTTGCATCTCTCCTGATTGATAAATTGAATATAATAATATCTATTTTACAGGAGTGGTAAATTCTTTAAAACAAAAGGTGCTAACAAAAATTGCTACTATTATGTATATTAATATTAATACCTTCATAAATCTGACCAAAAGTCTGTTCTCCAACTTTGTTTCTGAGAGTGACCACAGAGACTATGTTAACCAACATCAGGGGCACTCCTCCGCCCAATAAAGGGAAAAAGCTCCTGAGGCAGAGCATTTGTAGTGTGCATTTTCCCCCTACAGAGAGCAACTTGCTGTAAATTAGTGCACCTCTGGTGTTACATAGGGCTCTGTCTGGCCACAGTGAATATCTTCATAAAGGCGGTTTTGCTTAAAGCTCATTTTTTTGTGATGGCCAATTTAAGAGAACAGTGTGAAGGTCAGAAATTTTGTTTCCTGCTTGGGAAAAACGCTGCAGAACCTGGCAGATGTTGAACACAGCTTAGGACAGTGGTATGGAAAAAACAGGTGCATGGGTGTGTTTCTCATTTCTGAAAAGGTACAATGTCAACTGATGACAACCCTTGTTATGGAAAGTCCATCAGCTTCCTGCACAGAAGAAAATGTTGACAAAATTCATGCACTTGTGCTTGAGGACCAGCAAGAGACCACGGATGAGATGGAGGACTAGCTGGATTATATTGCAACTCAGTTCAGTGAATTTTAACTGAAGATTTGGGAATGGGAAAGGTTGCTAGGAAATTGGTGCCTCGGGTAATCATTGGCCAGGAAAAGGAGCAGCCAGTAGAAGCATGTCATGGCTTTAAAAGAACAGGTAGGAAACGACCAGACTTTTCTTTTTTTCTAAGGTAATTACTAGTGAGGAGACATGGTGCGATTCTTAGGAGCCTGAAAGCAAACATCAATCAAGCCAATGAAGATGCCATCTTTAATTGTACCCCCAAAACAAACAAAAAAACACTTATCAAATGAAACTAAAAGATCAAGATGATGCTCATTTGTTTGTTTTTTAGGTGAGGGGCATAGTGCATTTGGAGTTTACCCACCAGGTCAATCAAGCTTTCTACTGAGAGGGTCTGACAAGATCATGTAACAGTGTATGACAAAGAAGACCTGATTTGTGGCAGACGAGGGACTGGGATTTCCACCACAACAACGCACCTGCTCAGGCAGCTATCTCAGTGCACCCGTTTTTGGCAAAAAACAGCATGCCTCTCTTGTCGCTCGCACCTTACTCACCTGACCTACCTCCATGTGACTTCTTTTTGTTTCTATGAATGAAGAAGGACATGAAAGGGCAGCAACTTCAAGGCACAGAAGAGGTGAAGAAAAACATGAGGGAGGTGCAGTCAGCCATCCAAACAGATGAGTTTGGAAAATGTTTCCAATAATGGAATCACAGATTTGACAAATGTATTAAGTTTAATGGAGAGTACTTTAAAGATCATAAGGTTGTTTTGTAACATAATAATAATTAATAAATACATAGCTTTGAAAAAATTCCACTTTGGGGGGCTACCCCCTCATATATACGCTATGTATGGGAACATGAAGAGAACAAAACAGTCATTAACTACATTTGATAGTATAAATGTAGTTGAGACTATGGATAGAGACAGCAAAGGCGAAGAAGGATTGTTTAGATGAGGGTTCAGAATAGCAACAATGAAACACAACTTTCCTCTACTTCCTAAATGCTCCCCTCCCCTCATCAAGATCCCAATTCCACCTTACAAATCTAGCTGAACCAGAGGATGTACACTTGTACAGATAGGAAATGGAAACACAGGGAATCCAGGAAGATGATCCCTTCAGGACCAGTGGTGTGAATGGCGATACTGGGAGGGTGAAGGGAAAGTGGGGTAGAAAGGGGGAACCAATTATAAGGATCTACATATAACTTCCTCTCTGGGGGGTGGACAACAGAAAAGTGGGTGAAGGGAGACATGTAAGATATGACAAAATTATAATAATTTATAAATTATCAGGGGTTCATGAGGGACAGAAAAGTGGTAGGGGGACGAGGGGAATGAGGAGCTGATATCAAGGGCTCAAGTGGAAAGCAAATGTTTTGAGAATGATGATGGCAACACATGTGCAAATGTGCTTGACACAATGGATGGATGGATGGATTGTGATGAGTTGTATGAGCCCCCAATAAAGTGATTAAAAAAACAGAATAGGAAGAAGTTGCAGAACTCGGAAGTTGATTGTGCCCGAGGCGGAGAGTTCAAAGAACAGGAGGAGAGCTAAGTGAACGAAAAGAGGTCCCCAGGGGTCAAAGCTGAGGGGTCAGCTTAAATGTGACAGGACCCAGGAGACCCCATTAGAGAACAAAATACCTGGGCAAAACAATCTTCATTTCCCCTCCTGAATTGACATGACATTATGTCCTTAACGTCTTCATCCTAGTTCAAATACCAACTCATTTTTCTAATTCTTATAAAAAGATGCGATATTTCTCTCATAAATATCATGGCATTTTGCTTATATTGCTTTTTCTGATAGCCACTTTAATTAAAGTCAATCAGTATTTATTAAATATATACTGTATACCATTTAATGAATACTGGATACACATGAGTGAATAGTACGGGCTAATATCTCTCTAGAACATTTACAGTGGAGGTGTGGGATGTTAGTAAGCAGGGGTAGAGCAGTAGACATAGTAAATATAATATAGAATAAAAAATATATATGTTATAAAGTGACAAATGCTAAGGGACAAATTGATGTATGAATCAAAATAAGGGAAATGAAGAATGAACGTGTTCGCTGTCATTTTTTACATGGAAGTCGTCTTTGAAAAGGTGGCTTTTACACAGAAGATGCGGTACAGCTAACAGAATCAGGACAATGGTTTAAATAGAACTCTACGTAGAGAAGACAGCCCGTCACAAAGGCCTGACCCTGGGAGCGAACTGGATGTAGTCATCAGAAATCAGGGCGTGGTGAGAAAGGAGACCTGAGAAGGGAGTCATAAGAGGCAAAACCACAGAGGGAAGAGGGAAGTTAAGGTCACTGGCAAGTTGGGGAGATTTGGATGAGTGGAGATCAGAGGTTGGGTCTTATGAGTTCACTGTAAAGATTGGCTTTTATCCCCACTTTGGTAGGGAGTCATTGTAAAAGTTTTGACATTAGATAATGCCTTAACAGTTAAAGATGGCATCTGACTTAAGGGTAAAAAAATATATCAAGCTGACTGGTTAAAATTCAACTGTACAGGAGCAGGATTAGTTCCAGAAAGACTATTTGGGAAAATGCTGAAGAAAGAAAACAAAGACCACTGACATGCTGTCTGTCCTGACTCGCAGTGACTCTTTACAGGTTTCTGAGACTGAAAACCTCTGAGAGCAGGTAGCCTCATCTTTTTCCCATGGAGCAAGCAATGGGCTCGAACTGCTGCTGACCTCGAGCCCCACCAGAGCTTCTTACGACTAAGGCAAGGGGTTGGTCATTCGAACAAGATAGCAATATTGTTGGTGAGGAAAAGGGTTCAAACTCTGGAATTATTTTGAGGGGAGAGCTGACAGAATGTCCTGGCAAACAGAATGAGAGAAAGGGGGGGCTGAAGAGTATTGTGAAGTATCCAGGAATTACCATAAACTGATATAATTTAAGTAATCACTGGCTTGAGAAACAATTTATTGTTGAAGGTACTGTGACTCTGAGTCAGACTTGATTTCACAGCACTGTTTGGTTTTGGGTTTTTGTTCACTAGGTTACAACATTCTTGAGAAAGCACTCTCTAATTTCATTTCTGTTCTATAGAACCAATACATTCTGTGCATAGAATTAATCTGTGCACTTTCCCGATTATTAACCAGGGTCTGGATGACGTAATGCTATAGATGGGGAGCCTGGTATCAATAGAACCAGCAGTTCTAAAGGACAGGCTGGCTTTTCATGTCCATTTGTGTAGAAGACATATAAGTTAGATATGTTTAATCTAATAGGTACATGAATATTTAAAAACTTTAGTTATACCACCAGAACATTGCAAGTTAAAATGTCTATTTTTTAAAATTTGTTCCTTGTGAATATTGTTCAGCTCTGGTTTTTGTCATTGTAGCTGGTCTCTAAAATGTTGTAATCTTCATATAAGTGATGAAATACGTTCACATTTAAAGGATCATCTTTAAATTTGCTTGTCATTTAGAAATCTGTTTCTCACTTCTAAGCTTACACTAAACCTTTCCAACTTAGCATCTTATGTAAATTTAATGAGCATTTTCTCACTCTCATCATCCAGGCCATTGGGTCATTGATTCTTATTTCTCTTTGTGCTTTTAGAGCAAAGAGACTGTCTCAATCCATCCTTTCCAGTCTTTCCGGTTTATGGACAGTGCTTTCCTGTTTTCATTGCACTTTTATCATTTATTCTCTTTTTAAAACTATTATGAAAGATTACTGAGCTAACTAACCTGTTTTCACAGAACAGTTCTCATTCTTCCTCTTTCTATCCTAAGATTATGAAAATATTTAAATCAGGGTGACGTTACAATTCCGGAAGATCAATGAAACAGAAGTGGGAATAATTAGATTAATTATTAAGTAAATAACTACAGAGATGATAATCTAGCATAACATCTATGTAATGAGAGGCTTGATCGTTGGCAGAAGTTAAAATTGACTAGCAACTGAGACACAAAGGAAGACGAGTGCAGAGGCACAGAAGTAAAATTTAATTGAATGTAACAACATAATACATTACAATAAAATAAAATAAATGCTGGGTACTCTAATGATATCCATACTTGTTTTATTAATTCCAATATCTATAACACCTTTATAAATATTTTTCTTGAAATACAAATGTAATTCTTAGTCCTCCTTTTTAAACTCTCCATTGGTTCCTCATGATTTTTCAAAAACAAAACAAAAATTAAATATTTCTTCAGGCACATAGCATTTGAAAGAATTTATTATTATCAGATTCTCACTACAAGAAATGTTAAAGAAATCCTTTAACAAAAAACCCACTGCCATCAAATCAATTTTAACTCAGAGTGGCCCTAAAGGATAGAATACAGCTACTCCATAAAGTTACAAGGCTGTGAAGCTATACAGAAGAAATAAAAAACAAATTCATGAAGAATATAACAAATAGAAACTATATAGATAGACATATAGGATATTTCCTATTATTAAAATATATTTTAAATAATTGAATAATAACAATATATTATTAGCTTTTAAATATATCTGTATAAAGGAAATATATGAAAAATAACAAAACTGACAAGAAGAAAGAAAGAGAATTAAACTATTGTTAAGCTCCTTTGATGTGTACATAATATTACAAAACAAAAACTCACTGTTATGGAGGTGATGATGACTCACAGCGACCCCTGTGGGTTTCCAAGATGGGAACTGCTTAGGGGGGTCGAGTGCCATCTTGACCTCCTAGAGCTCCTGGTGGTTCCAAACTGCAAACCATGCAGATCCCAGCTCAACATGGAACCGTAAGATGACTTCTATATAGACGTTGACTACCAACCCGCATATTGTTGTTTAAAGTGCTTGCTTGCTGATCAAAATGTTGGAGGTTTAAAACCCCAAGCTGTTCCTCAGACAAAAGATGTGTCAGTCAGCTGCCATAAGCATCACAGCCTGGAAGACCCTATGAGGAAGCTCAATTGAATTGAAAATCAACCCAAAAGCAAGGAGGTTGGATTTTTTTCTATTAAAAAAGTTATGTTTTAAATCTTAATGAGTTTCCTCCTCAAGTTAGAGTTAACCTAATGACACGGATGGAGAACATCTTTCTGCACCTTCATTTACTGGTGGGGCTCAACTCACAATGAGAAGGAACAGCTTCAAAAGAGCATGGCATATGTGAATTAAACTCTGAAAAATTAGAAGTTGTAAACAAAAGAAATGAAACACATAAAGTCCAATATCCTAGATATGTAACAGCCAAAACAGGCTAATATTGACCAATATTTTTTGTCAGATAGTCATAGGGATTATTATTTCTAGTATGACAAATTCAAGAGAATTGATTAGTAGATAATATCAAAAGGAGTATTTCAAGATCTATCTTGAAGTATAACGCTGTCTGTGATAGGATGATATCTACCAAGGACAATGAAGCCAGCAAAATTATTATTCAAATTCATACACCAACCACATAACTCTTCAGCTTGAACTTCAACAAATATAAAATAAAGATGCACTGATAGTGATTCATGATTAAAACTCCAAAGTTGGAAATGAAAAGGAAAAATCAATAATTGGAAAATATGGCCTTAGTGATAAAGAATGCTAGAAATCATATAATAAAATATGTTTAAAAGCAATAACTTCATTATTGCAAATATCCTTGTTCAAAATATAAAAAGCCTCAGTCCATATAGACTTCACCATGAAGAATATGGAAGAATGAAAATGACCTCATCTGCGTGAAATGACAATGAAATAATGCAATAGCATCAGTCAAACCAAGACCAGGGGCTGACTGTGAAACAAACCAAAAACCTCATAGGCAATTTCAGGATGAAGCTGAGAAAACTAAATACAGGTTCATTAGCATCAGAATTCAATTTTTTGGTATATTGTACTTGAATTTAAAGATCATCTCTAGATGTTCTGCCTTGAACACGAAGAACCAAAGAAAAGATGAATATAGGATAACATCAAAGGACTATTAAAAAGACAGGAAAATAGAGAATAGCAAAATCAATGTCATAAAAGACTCAGAAGCTTGCTTTTGAGCATACAGTAGCTAAAGTAACTGGTAGAAATGAAAAAATAAGTGTGAGAAATTTTTATATATTATGTTTCTTCTAAAAGCAAAACAGCACCAGAAAAATTTCTCCATATTGGTGTGAGTGGCTTAAGAAAAGTAAAATTGAAATGGACCTGACATCTTTCATGACAAACAAGTGCATTTCAAAAGAAGAGATAATAAAAGATCTTAACCAAACACGGCAGCTTGAGAAGACAGCGGAAAACAGTTTAACAACATGTGGAAAGTCCTACAGTTGGAAAGCCCCAAGGGCAGAAGAGGGTGAGCAGATGTCAAGCTGAACGAACTGAAGAAAAACAGTAAGCCTCCAGTTAAAATTGAAGGATTCTACAGACAAAATATTAAATTATATATACATCAAAAGAAGATGGAAGGAATACACAAAGCACCCATATCACAAAGATTGGTCTGTATTTAATCACTCAGTAGGTAGCATTGTATCAAGAACAGGTGATACTGAAAGAAGCCTAAGTTTCACTGAAGGTGGAAGTTAAAAACAAGTTTTCAGAAATTGGAAAAATATCAAAGTAAACACTTTAAAACTCTCATGTAGCAGTAGAAGCCCTCACTAGTGTACCTCAAGAAACTGGCATAACCTACCAACCAACTGAAAGATATCCATGTTTGAGCCCATTCTTACTGGCAAGTAAAATTTTGCTGAAGATAATTCAACATCGTCAGGGAGCTGCACGTGGGACATCTTTACTGATGTCTAATTAGTCTTGGCTGAAAGCAAAGAATACCAGAAAGATGTTTACTTGTGTATCACAACTATGAAAAGATGTTGAACAGTGTGGGCCATTACAAACTATGTATTACACTGCAAATAATGGGAATTCAGGAACACTTAACTCATTCAAACAGCACAAGGGAACAGTATGCAGGCAATCAGAAAAGGTAAGCATCAGGGCTGGACCTTCTCACCATACTCGTTCAACATGTATGTGAAACAAATAATCCTCAGCCTGGATGAGATGGAAAATAATGTGGCATCAGAATCTGTAAAAGCCTCATTAACAACTGGCAACATACAAGTTAAGAAATATGCTTGCTGAAAGAAAAGAGGGCTTGAAGCACTTACTGTTGAAGACCTACTACTGCCTTCAATATGAGCCACAACTCAATTTAAAAAAACATGAATCCTCACAACTAAGCCAATCAGGATAAACGGTAGAAAGATTTCATTGATCAGAGATATAATTGGATCTACACTCAATGCTCATAAAGGCAGCAGCCAAGAAATCAAATGACAGTCACATACTGCAGTGGGCACATCTATTGTATAAGTTTCTTTAAAGAGTGAAAGAGCAAATGCGTCACTTTGAGGAATCAGACATGCAGACCCATGCCATGGTGTCTTCAGTTAGTTCATAATAAAGGAAGATCAGAGAGGATTTATGCGTTTACAATTAGAGGGTTGGAAAAGGATACTGAAAGAATGATGCCATCACAAGCAAAAGTCTTTTAGAAGATACAGCCAAAATGCTTCTTCGAAGCTCGCCTGGTGAGACTGAGTCAGGAGCGTCCAGTCTTCAGAAGAAGACATCATGGGAGGTAAAAGACACGGTCATTGTAAATGAATAAGACACTTAACAGGATGGACTGACAAAATGGCTGCAACAGTGGACTCAAACATAACGACTTTGGTGCTCTGTTCTGTTGTGCACAGATAGGTCTTCACGCAAAGACTTCTAATGACACAGAACTTAATGTCGCCTATTTTAATAAAACACCAAAACACACTTTTTAATCATTGCACTGATGGGTAATTGTACATGGGGGTTTCTATTAAAACAGTTCATATTTTTATATATTATACGTCAACATAAACTCATTGGCAATGAGACAGTCACTACTAGAATGCAAAAGTAAAAGCATTTTTATTAAAAAGGGATATGTTTTCTAGAAAACCGTATTCGTAATTTTAATAAAACAGAAACAATATTCAATCTATAAAGTACAAACCAATCCTAATGGGTACAATTCATAACATCCTAAAATTGATGACTGGAGACATTAAACCTACTTTAACAATTATTTCAGCTCCAGTAAAACAAAATTCATTGCCATATAAGTAAGAAATAATGAGACACATGCTAGTGTTAAAAACAGAACCGGGGGAGAGAGGTACAAAGAAACATCATTATCCTGGCCCAGCTAACTACAGAAAAAAAGTTCATGCAAGAGATCCTAGCTCTAAGTCTAATTATTGTCCCAAACAAAGAAACCTATCCACTACCATTGAACCAATCCCGACTCCTTGGACAGAGGGGAACTGCCCTTCTCTTCCTCAGGCTGTGTATCTTTAAGGAGCCACGCCCGTCTCCCTCAGAGTGGGCTGGTGAGATCCATCCAGTGGCTTTTTGGTTACTGGCTGAGCACTTAACCATTGAACAACTACCATTCAACCCCCACACTATATCATCTTAAGTCTCATCTCTAGTTTTTGTTTATTACTCTTATTTCCAATAAAAGGCTTAATTCCCAAAATGTTCCCATATTGTTTATAAAATATACATAGCAGGTCATTGCCTATATCCTTCTACATTAGCCAACCAAAATAAACAAATATTTAAGAGCTACCACTGAAAAATAATTGTCACTATACTAGTCTGTTTTCTTATTGTTAATAATATCTGACGTTTATATAACACCGTTTGTACAGCAATCTCATATTGTGTCTCCAAACATTTATTCATTAGTACTTCCAATATTTCTATGCATGGTTTGGCAAATAATCATATCTGGTCTTCTACTTTATAAAACAAAGCCCTAACTCTTAAAGTGGCATGAGCCTACTAACTTCATATTTTCCAGCTCACAGTCCATTTCTATCTGCTAGGAGGAGGCAATACATAGAATCCACGCAGGATGAAGCAATTTGACTTCCCTGCATTGTGAAACAGCCAAGCGGCATTTGGGTCTTATTTATTCCCACCTTTTTGTATGCGATCCAGTCAAACACCCTGTCAATATCAGTTGCCTGTAGCACTTCCTGTGAGACCGGATGGGAACTGGCCAAGCCATCAAGCAGCATCACTTCATGCAGAACATCTGTCAGGAACCTCTGCTTTTCCTGCAATACAGATGAGTCAATATCATAGGTGATTCAGGGTTATGACAGAATGTGTGTGACAACTGCTACAGAATATGTGTCACTTAATTGATGAAGCTCATTAGTCTTAGATGGTGAGACTCAAGTGAAACCCAGTAAATAAAATGCCTCCTAAGTTACTTGAAAATGTAGGCGGCTGCTTTGAGCACGGCATGAAACAAAATCAATGAACTACTCTGGGCTCTAAAGAGATTTTTTTTTTTTAATTGACTCTGTTTAACAGTGGGGAAAGCAAAATTTGGACAGTGGACACATAATGAAAGTGGCTAGGATACAGGCTTCGTGGGGTGTGCTACAACATAAAGACGACAATCCAGGTTTCACAGTGCCTTTGTAAGTGCATTCAGTATAAGAATACTAACTAGATTTCAGGCTTACAGTACTGTCTCACTATTTAGTATCACTAATCTCTAATACCATGTGAACAGGTCATCCTCCCTCCCCTTTCCATGCCCCCTGTGAGTGAGCGCGCGCACACACACACACACACACACATTCTCTCTCTCTCTCTCTCTCCCCCCTTAAGAATGTGAAGAGAACACAAGTAATGAAAGATATAACATATGTGATGCATATGAGAATTCCAAATAACAAACACAAAGCAGATAACAATGCATAAGAATAATAATTTACCATGAAATTATAAAAAGTCAAAATTACAAGACTTCTCTTCTGTGTATCATTGAGATATCAGTCTCTACTCTATTAAAAGTAAATTTATTATGGTAGAAATAAAACACAGTAAAAAGTACTTTTCTGTTGTTTTGGATTTTAATATATCCTCCTTTAAGGAAGTGGCTTGGGTTTTGTCGCCAGCACACCAAGGATGCTGGCAGCTCTTAGTCCTCCTGGCCTCCTGCCTCCAAGGGGGGAGGAGTGAAATCAAAAAGAAGGTGCAAGGGATAACAAGGGCTAACTAGCCCCCAGACAGTTAGGAGCTAAAGAGTATCATTATGGAGATTAAAGGCTGCAGAGTTAAATTGCTCAAATCATTCTGAGCTCAGTCCTGGAGCGTCCCAGGTTTGAGCCAGCAGATAAACAGTATGTTATTTCTGAGCAAGTTGTAATTTCAAGCTGAGAGAAGACTAGTCCTGGAGTTAAATAAAATAGAAATGGAGAATAAATATACCATGAAAAGAATAGTTAACTAGCACATGTAAGTGTACATTCCTTTTTCTCATGCTTTAAAAAATATTTTGTTCATAATTGTTTACTTTGTACAGTTCAGTGGCTATATATTGGGCTTATTTATTCCTCTTTTACATTAAGAGTTCTACAGAAATCAGCTGTATTCTCTCAAAGAGAGCAATGCTGAAACAATTGAACCAAACCACATTCTCAATTACAGAGGAGTGCTCCAGATCCCGGGAGGCCATATATAAGAAGTTTACACTTGACTGAATTATATGAGAATATGGCATAAATAGGCTATATTTTTTCTCAAATAAACGTCCTACTTCAAGGCAAATTAAATAAAATGCAAATAGATATGATAGTTTAAATGGTTAATAATAAATAAAATAATACATACATATCTCATCTTGAGTCTACTAAAAAAGACATACTCAGGCTTTAGACAAATGACCTGGATTGATATAATAATGGAAAATCATGCACCAATTCAAAACAATTTTACAATTGATTTACTTCTAAGCAAATGTTCATACCTGTCATTCATGTAATTTCAAAATGTGCATTAAAAGTTACTTGATTTAGAATTGATGGAGGAAATTATAAAATATATCATTTTACTTCAAC
Organism: Tenrec ecaudatus; assembly: GCF_050624435.1. Classification (NCBI taxonomy): domain Eukaryota; kingdom Metazoa; phylum Chordata; class Mammalia; order Afrosoricida; family Tenrecidae; genus Tenrec; species Tenrec ecaudatus. Next base: position 165,438 of record NW_027459265.1, read on the forward strand.
TTGACTAGTGAACATTTTTAAGAAGTACTAGCTGAAGGTGAGCTATCTCCATTCTGAAGATAAAAAGATACATCTTCAAATAGTGGTCACCTCCTGTAATACCTATTCCTCACACAAATAATCTAAAACTATAGTATATAAACCGAGTGTAAAATGATGCTTTATTTGAATTCAAGTTCCTAATATTTAGCAATACATAATATACACATTTATCAATATTAAAAATTATTATCAATATTAAAAGTAGTAAGCCCCTTTTAAAAATTTGTAATATTTAAATGATATTAAAAATGGTAATCTTAAAAATAAAAACAATCAAATTGTAGGAAATTTTGTCATATATCAATTTTGTTATGTTATATATGTACAGTGAATATTTTTATACCAATAAAAAAACAAACATTTTCTTTTCGGTAAGTAGAATGTCCATAAGCCATGTGTAAATATAGTACAGTCAGGTTATTAGCAAAACAATTCATCTACATGGTTGGAAAAAAGGATACTGTGTAATTGAGAAAAAAGGCTTATGTGCATAAAGAGATGAAAAGCAAGGGAAAAATCCTGGCAGGAAAACCCTCACAGAATCCTGAAGAAGGAGTACCCTCAACTGAGGAGAAAGCGAGAAAGATCCTAGCCAGAGGCAAGTCCAATTTCAGAAAACCTCAGAGTCTCAAGGGGAAAACATACTAATATTCTACAAAGACTTATGCCTATGTCACTACAAAATTTAAAATTATATACAGCATCCTAATTTTCAGTGACCCTCCTCAGCAGCAACAGGAAGAACAACAACAAGAACAAAGGAATCACTAAGTATTGATTCATTGTCTGTTGTTTACCAGGGGTTGGGAACTAAAAACAAAGTCAAACTTAATGAGCTTCTATACTATGACCCGGCATGGCATCCGGAGCCCACACTGACACACTGAAAGTAACTTTTTAGTACAAGAAAAGATGGATGGATGTCTGTGTTTTGTAGGGGAAAAAATCTATCTGTGGTGTTTAGTCAAAAGCTAATTTTATTTCATAGTTTAATGTCAAAGGGGTGGCCAGTCTACCATGGTCACAGAATCAGCAAAACAAGCCAAATTGAAGAACCTGAGTTATGTTTAAAGGGGACTTAATGTTAATAGGTGCAATGATTCCTATTATTACAATACAAGCACTGTATTAAGTTTTTTAATATCTGCATATCTAAATAGTTTCCGTAATCTCTTTGATACATATTCTTTTATAGGAAAATGCATGTTGAAGGATGAGTTGCTCAGATGGATAGGGGAAGCAGCTCAAAATGGTAAACTATAATCAGAGAAAACAATCTAGCACAAGGATTGACTTACAACCGCCTCCCACAGGGACAAACAACAGAAAAGTGGATGATGGGAGACAGAGGATGATGTAAGATATGAAAATAATAATCTATAATGTATTAAGGGTTCAGGAGGGATGGAGGGAGGGAGAAATGAGAAGCTGATATCAAACGCTCAAGTAGAAAGAAAATGCTTTGAAAATGATGATGGCAACATATGCAAATGTGCTTGATACAATGGATTATGATAAGAGATGTAAGAGCCCCCAGTAGAAGTATTTAATAAAAAAAACCCACCAAACTCCACACTGTTTGAATCCTCAAATACCAACTTAAAGAGTTTGGTTTTTAGACAGTAGCAGAAATAATGTACAGTAAAAGTTATGTCTTTGTAAAATTAACTTAACTGCAGTATTCATGGAGGTTGGAGGTATGTAGACAGGAGACAGGAAGTGGCCACAGTACCTGAGAGAGCTTTTGGTGGAGTATTAGAACAGGTGTTAATGAAAGATGGGTGGAGCTCAGAGATAATCTTTAATGATAATTAAGTTGACATTGATGTCTTAGTCCACTTGTAAATGATGGGGACGGAATTCTCAGAGATTCACATGGCTTACAAAATGAAAGAATAATAAAAACAAATTAAAAACCATGAAGTCATTAACAGGAATCAGAGAGAAAGTTTGGTTTGGAGGGCAAGCTACAAGGTCAGCTATAATATCCTCTGATGAAAGGGACCATGACTCAAAAGGAGATGCACAACAGGCAACTACAGGGAAAGCCAGAGTCCTGGAGCAAAGGGAAATGGTCAAAATGTTGCCAATAAATTGTAGTTTGTATAGAAAAATCAATGTAATGTCAGAATCTATTTTTTATTTCTTACATTAGCATTTCATTCGTTAGCATTTACCATTATATGTGGAAAGAATTAGAATTATTATCACATTCTTAAATATGCCTGAGTCATTTATTCTATTCTTTGATATCTCAACATGAGCTCCACCCGAACATGTCAAAGCGTGATAAGCTAAACCGCATAGGCCCCGTCTAACAACCGTCACAAAGAGCCCAGGCAGTGCAGATTAGCCACTGGACCATTAACCACAGGCTTTCTGCTCCCATCAAGGTTTACGGCCTTGGAAACCCCATGGGACAGTTCTACTGATTCTGACTCATAGGGTCACTATGAGTCAGCATCTGTCACTAGTGATAGGTTGAAGATAAGGAGAACTGATAGGAAGAGGTCAGTATCATTTAAATCGATTATGAGATGGAATCATTTTAATAAAGGGTAAGACCAGACAGTGGTTTTGACTCTGTCTTGGGGGTAGGGGGAAAGTAAAGGGTATCATGAGAGGGACAAGGGGTAGGGTCAGAGTGGAAGAGCAGAGAAAAATCTGAACGACTATCAAAAAAAGGTAGATACATGAAGCCAAGTTTAGGAGGATCTGAGTGAAACGTGACCCAATTTAAGACACGGTGCGGTATGCACAGGCACGGAGAGATCAGGAAAGAAATGCCTACAGCAGATGTAGGTTACATCAGAGTAGCTTAAAAGATTCAATTATCTAGAAGGAGGGATGTAACCATAAAAGGATCTTTTAGCATTCCTAAAATAAAATACATTAACAGTGCTCAAAGTTTGATAAAATAGCCCTGATTAAAAGAAAAACACCTCTCATTCACTGTATGGTCTTGAGCAAGATGCTGAGCCTTTTCAGACCTCAGTGTCTCTCAACTGTAAGTATATGGGGTTATGAACAGAGAAGAAGAACATGTGTTGTTCTACAACTATTTATTGAACTCCTGCTGCATTTCAGATGGTGTGGGTGGTCATGAGCATCGAGGTGCAAAGCATGGGCCCTACCTTCAAAGACTATAGTTATAGAAGGGAAAAAGGGTGAAAACAAACAGTGAAAAACCATTTCTTCTACATACAAAATAAAAGTGGGTTCCAGATATATTTTGACTACACAGAGAAAGCAGTGGTTTTATATTCTTTGGCCTGGTGAAGGGCCAGGAAGGTGCCTGGGGTGATAGTTTGAGTTGTCTTTTTTAAGAGAATGAAAGAGAAAGGGATATTTTCGGCACACAGGGCTGGGTGGGCAGAGTAATGAAAATCAGAAACAAAATGGGATAAATGGTTGGGGATGAACAGAGAGAGAGAGAGAGAGAGAGAGAAGTTTTCAAGCATTTCTCATGGAAGTCTAGGAATCTAGAGGAGTGACTTTATCATATTCATGGGTAGAGACTTAACTGTGAATTAAGAGTGAGGAATAAAAAGAAAACAAGAGGCAAACAACATTTCTTAACTCCACACAAGGTTTACAATATGGACTGGAGCTTTGTGATCACAAAATATTGTTAGCAATTGTTTCTTTCAAATTTAATTCAATTTGGGGGTAACCAATGGAGATCAAACAAAATAATATACTTCATGTCTGAATTAAATAGAGATGTAAGGATAAGTCAAAAAGTATTACTATAAAATCATATAAGCAAAATTACTAAAATGTGAAGCTACTGCTTTTCAATAAACCTCCTAAGTCTATCCACTGCTGGTGGCAGTCTTTCTATCTCACCTTTACCCAAATAACTCATCCTTCTTCGATTTATACCTTCAAAGCAGAAGTTCTGTTGTTCTGAAGGGGCTCCTTAATAAAAAGAAGCCTGAAGTGGCAAGATCAGGGTGGTAAGGTGGATGTGGGAAAGTTGCCAAACAAAATTCCCAATAAAATAGAGCACACTTTGCTACCCCAGGAGAACTAGTACCCCTGTCCTGGCTGTCCCCACAGCACTCTCTACATTCATTGCTCTCTCTCCCACAGGACTCGGCTTTCCTGCTGACTTTCAAGCTAACTGAAATTGCCACATAAAACTAAATTCACAATTATGAGGTTTATTAGGGGCTTTACGAAGTTAAATTCATGTGAGAAATGCTCAGGATACTGGGTTCATTCAGGACCGTTTCCTCTCTGCAGTGCCCATACTCAGCCCCTCTCTGGCCCTCAGCCTCTTGGTGGACCCCGGCCCTGCTCTGGCAATGATACAAAGCTCTTTTAGGCTGCCAATAAATGCCCGAAGAATCTGTCACCCACTCTAAGCCTCTCCCAGAAGTGACTCAGCTCTAGCGCCACGGGTCAACAAGCCAAGCTCCCTAAATTAGGTGCACAGAAGAACCCCACTTCATAAGCCAGCATCCTGCCCCCAAACATTCAACCTTCCCTGCTCTGCAGTATGGGAAGCCCACTAGTCTGTCTCATCATCCAGCCCCTGGTCTGGCTGCGGATCCTCTGCCACTCCTCTGGTGTCACGGCGGTCTCTTGGATCAAGTGCATGTGCAGGGACCTTAGGGTCCAAAGGACACACCCCTCTCCTGGCTTTTCTTTCTTCCTAGTGGTGATTCTCCCCAATGGTTTCTGAGATGGCTTGTTTTATACCCATTGGTATGGTAATCACGATTAACTTTATTAGCAATTACTTACAGCTGAATCATAATCCAATCAGTATTTCCCCCAACCTTATTATCCAGACTGATCGAGAAAATAAATTTCATTTCGTTGGAGGAAGCAAGAGTTGTCTGGAAGAACCAAAATTAAAGAACCAGAATTCACAGTCTTGCATTGTGAATGCAGTTTTCAGTATTTTAAAAACGTCTTCATAATGCATCCCTGTAATCGCCCTGTTTCCTTTGTGAGAAACCAATCAGGATCATTCCTTTAGAATCTCCCCCAAACAACCACCATGACCTTCTGAGTTGACCTTTGTGACTGAATTTAATGGGCCCAACAGATCGTCTCTGAAGTCGCTGCTTGGTTGGACCTCCCTTTTGACGGTACCCCAACGACAGACTGTGGCTGCCATCGAATCAGTTCCAACGCCTATGGACCTTACATACAAGCGAAGTCAGCATGGCCCGCTCCTGCGCCACCTTCTCACTGCTCTTGCGCTTGAATACGCTGTCAGTCTGTCTTGTTGATGCCTTTCATCTTTTCTCATGTCCTTTTCCAGAGAATGGTCTCTCCTGACAACACATCCAAAGTATCTGAGATCAAGTCTCACCACCCCTGCCTCTAAGAAGCATTCTCACTATACTTCTTCTAGGAAATATTTGTTTGTCCTTTGGCAATCAATAGTATTTGACAGATAAGTGATGATTAATGAGTAATAAGAGTATATCACTGCAATAATGTTTCTGCAGTCACCCACTCATCACAGAGACATGCTTACAAGTGTTTTATTTGGAATAAACTCATGTAAACTGAAACCCTACTATCGATTCTCTTGACTTGCCCGTAGATAGACATATATATATACATATATATTCATGTATGTATAAAAATAACCAAATAAATGAAATGTATTCCTTCTTAGATATTTGAAATAATACCTTATTCCAAAATATATTTTCTAAATGTAAATTAAATCTAATCACTATGAAACACTGAATGTTTTTAAAGCCCATAATGTTCTCTTACGTAATATAGGTACTTTTCTAATCCATTGTTTCTGATCAATAAAAACATTGGATTAAATTATTCAACAATGTAATCTAAACCTAATTGTTTACTGACTGTTTACTGTACGAGAGGGGCTGTATTAGTACTAAAAGGCTACAGAAACAAATATAACTACAATCTTTTTCTTGCCTCTAAGAAACTCCCTGTAGGTAAAGAACAGTGGACAGGTGTACAATCAGTTAACATCATGTGACACATGCAAGGTTATTAGCATAAAGAAACTATAATGATGTAGCGATTAGAGAGAAATTTAAGGGTAAAATGTTTTTTCTGGACTTATGCTCTTGTTAATTTCACATCAGTTAATTCATCTATTTGGGAGAAAAGATGAGGCTTTCTACTCCTGTACCGACTACTCAGTCTCAGAAACTCACAGGAGCAGCTTCACCCTGTCCTATAGGCCCACTATGACTCGATGGCACTAAGTGAATACACCATAAAGAAATAAGATGTAATATGCCATCTATGTTTCATTTCTATGAAAATCTATCTTATCATAAGAACAAGATTAAAAAGATTTCTCAGTTCAAAAGTTCGCCGCATGTATCATTACTAACATGAACCCCAGAACTATACAAGGTTAAAATAAAACAGACAGGTACACACACACAGCTGAGCTTTCCACTCTTATTCTTCATGATTTATTCATGTCATGACAAAGGTGAAAGTAGAAGAATATGATCAAGAATTCAAACTAGAGGAAAATGTATTGAAGAATAAAATCTACTAGGTTTCATTCATGCTTCACAGTGACATGATATCTAGTTAACTTTTCAATTACCATAAGTAAACACATAATATAAATGCATATTTCTGAAATTTAGAAATTATTTGGATCCCAAGTGTGCTATGATATTAAAAGAACCTAACTAATTTATATTTTATAGATAACTTAAACATACTTGTAGATAAAGTAAGACTAAAAAATAGCTATTGAAAATAATTTCTGATTCTATATAACAATGTATATAAAAATTAACATTTCAAAATTCAGTTAAAATAAGACACCTGAGAAAATGAAATACATTATTTTCATATATAGGTTATAGAAACACAATATTTATATTGAAGTCAAACTTGTATAAGCAAATACATATACACTGGGCATTAAAAATAAATTTTGAAGCAATCATTTTTAATGTGTTCAATGCAATAAACACAAGGTTTGCTTCTGTATTTGTAGACAAAAGTTTTCAGAGAAAATAGTACATGAACAGAAACTTCAGGAAGCTCTCTTATGACACTACACTATGCCAGGATCTCAGTAATAAGCTCCTTCGGAACTCAAGGAACCATGCTATCACCTATTATCCCCTCTGCCACCCAGGGTCACTTAAGGCCTTGGACATAGGATGGGGCAGTTCATCTACGTCCTATAAGAGCACCAGGAGTCAAATTTGACTTGTGGACAAGAAATGGGTTTGTGTTTTTCTGTTGTATAGTAACTATCTGAAATAAGTATGGGGTTCTTTTAACTGTCGATCACTTTTCATCTACTGCAAAGCCATCAGTTTGCTAATGTGTCTGAATCAACGTATGAACTGAGAAAGCAACTCTATTTCTATAAGAATGTCCTGAGCAACTTTATCAGTGACTTAAGTGACTCCTGGCTCACGACTTTAGGAGCTGCTGGCTTGACAGCAATGAACAGCAGCACGCTCTCAAACAAGAGAACGTGGGTCACATGGTGGGTCCCTTCAGCAACCACATCCTGCAGCTGTTGTGTATCCTTTGTAATTTTCAAGATCCCTGTGCCATACTTCCTAATAGCCAAGACCTGAAGCACCTCAGAGAAAATGCTAAGGTTGAACATTCACTGCATTGGATTATAAGCAATCAAATCCTGGAATTCCCACAGACTTACTCAATCCTCTTAAAGCTACAGTGCAATATTGGCATGGCAGATGTTATCATCAATCCATCACTCAAGTTTTCATTAATTACGATAATCTTAGGTCTTTTACAATAATCATGAAGATGCTCCAAACACTGTCAATCATAGTAATAATTATGAACAGGTTGTCTAATTACATAGCTCATTCTGATTCTAGTGGCCCAAAAAATTACTGTGAACAATCACCATATGCTAAGTGTTTTCCTACAACCCTCTTAATTAAAACAAGTAATTTAATTTCCCCTTATTTTTTGAGGATTTTATAACTTCTTCCTCTGTTTTGCTCCAAATACATGTCCAATATTGTTTCATGTATTTTTAATCTCTATATTATTTTTAGTCAAATAAATGCAGTCCTGATATAGACACGGGAACTAATGTTTTTCATAATTTATCTGATTATTTCATTTCATAATTATTGTTATTTTGTCCGATTTTATGATGAAGCCCTTCCTATGTGCTGTAGAGTGAAACGTTGAGACGTGATGGTAAACAAGACTGTCCCTGATATGGTGTAATCTCCCAGGGGAGTCTGTTTTCCTCTCCTGTAATACTTGTTATCATTAACTGCTAATAAGTCAGCTCACAGGTCTTGGAGGCCCCGGTCAAGGCATCAGTCTTTCGATGGATGTTGGATTGTATTGTTGTGATCCCCAGAAGTTGTATTATAGGTCTTTCTTCCTAGTTCATCTTCATCTGCAATTTCTATAGAAGCAGTATAGCAGCATGTAAGCCTCCACAGACAGACTGATGGTGGCAGGACTGCGGTGCGTGGGCTGGGAGCTAACTCTGGGTCTGTTGGTTTGAAGATTCTACCACTGAGACACCAATGCCCCATCTTTTCACACAGACTCAAGCCTGCTGACTCTTCATTTCAGTGTGTCATTTCAGGATCCTGCCCAGATTTTTTAAGCTTCTGAGAGATATTACCTCTGACAAGATTCTCATCTTTCAATAATCCTATCTCTACTTTGACACTGAGAATATTATACTCTATACTCAATTTTCTGACAGCCGATAAGACATTAAAATCAAATAAAATTTGGCAATCCTTTTAAGTCCTGGCACATGTATTCCTCACATCATCACAAGAAATCTGTGTCATTTTTCAGACACACATACTAAGCTAATCAAGGTACTCTAATATTGATTAGTAAAATGAAATTCATAGTATTGGTTAATGCCTACTAATTTTCTTAAACATATTTCAACACTGTTTCAATCTTAAAATCATTCAGTCTGAAAATTTACAAGGATAAGCTAAGCAACACTAACTTTTTTTTTCTTTTTTTACATTTTATTAGGGACTCATACAACTCTTATCACAATCCATACATATATATACATCAATTGTATAAAGCACATCCATACATTCCCTGCCCCAGTCATTCTCAATGAATTTGCTCTCCACTTAAGCCCCTTGCTTCAGGTCCTCTTTTTTTTTTCCCTCCCTCCCCTTTCCCCCCTCCCTCATGTGCCCTTGGTAATTTATACATCGTTATTTTGTCATATCTTGCCCTATCCGGAGTCTCCCTTCCCCCCCTTCTCTGCTGTCCCTCTCCCAGGGAGGAGGTCACATGTGGATCCTTGTAATCAGTTCCCCCTTTCCAACCCACTCACCCTACACTCTCCCAGCATCGCCCCTCACACCCTTGGTCCTGAAGGTATCATCCACCCTGGATTCCCTGTGCCTCCAACCCTCATATGTACCCGTGTACAACCTCTGCCCTATCCAGCCCTGCCAGGTAGAATTCGGATCATGGTAGTTGGGGGGAGGAAGCATCCAGGATCTGGGGGAAAGCTGTGTTCTTCATCGGTACTACCTCGCACCCTAATTAACCCATCTCCTCTCCTAAACCCCTCTATGAGGGGATCTCCATTGGCTGACACTTGGGCCTTGGGTCTCCACTCTGCACTTCCCCCTTCATTTAATATGGTATATATATACATATATACATATACATATATACATATACACACATATACACATACATACACACACATATCTTTTTTTTTTTGCATGATACCTGGTTCCTTGGCACCTCGTGATCGCACTGGCCGGTGTGCTTCTTCCATGTGGGCTTTTTTGCTTCTGAGCTAGTTGGCCGCTTGTTCACCTTTAAGCCTTTAAGACCCCAGACACTATCTCTTTTGATAACCGGGCACCATCAGCTTTCTTCACCACATTTGCTTATGCACCCATTTGTGTTCAGCGATCCTATCATGGAGGTGTGCAGTCATTGATATGATTTTTTGTTCTTTGATGCCTGGTAACTGATCCCTTCGGGACCACTCGATCACACAGGCTGGTGTGTTCTTCCATGAAGACTTTGTTGTTTCTGAGCTAGATGGCTGCTTGTTTATCTTCAAGCCTTTAAGACCCCAGTCACTATCTCTTTTGATAGCCGGGCACCATCAGCTTTCTTCACCACATTTACTTGTTCACCCACTTTGGCTCCAGCCGTTGTGTCGGGAGAGTGAGCATCATAGAGTTCCAATTTAATAAAAGAAGGTATTCATGCATTGAGGGAGGCAACACTAACTTTTTTAGAATATGAACCAAATTGCTAATTTATTCTGTATTATTTTAATTTATGAAATAAATAACAATTCAAGTAACTTGAATTCTGTAACAAATTCTTATTGACTTGATGAGTAGTTTCATGAAATACTCTCATTTTTACACTTTAATTTCAATATTTAGTGATATAACTGGGCAGTTCATCAAATACCTGCCCTGATCACATGCTATCAGATCACAGAAGACTTTATCATCTCAGTGAAATTAAAAATTATTTCTTTTTCTGATTTGAAGGTTTAGTAATGTACAACAACTACTCCAGCCCCGAGGAGCATACAGAACAGAGAATCTCAGGCCCAGAAAATTACCCAATTCAGAAATAGTTTTCATTTTTATTTCCCCACCAAATAAATATTACCTTATTTATAAAGCAAGCTATCATATCCATAAACTGATTATTGAATTAGTTGAGGAAAATTCCCTATATGGAATATAAACTCTGAATTATCAATCCATTTGTATTGTATAGAAATATTAAATTATCAACATTTCAGAATTATTCAGGAATTGAAAAGACATATTCAAAATATATGTGAAGATCCTCTTTTTTCTGCTCGTCTCATAAATTTTAATAAATGGTTCATAAAATTCTCCATCACAAAACATTCTTGGGCTCTATGTGCAGTAAAACTGTACGTCTGCTTCTCACAGTAACAATGGTATTGGTAATAATGATAGGGAAACACTCTTAATGTTTATCTTTAAAATTACCATATGACTGAAGCAGTACAGGGATTTTAAATATATAAAGAACATTTTGGAGATGGATAAATAAGATTACATTGTTAGTATGTGAAAGAGAACCAAAATTTGAATCTATGGGCCAGTGTTGGTGATTGTTGGATGCTATTGAGTCAGTTCCCAAAAAAACCAAAATGGAAAATTCTTTGCCAGAGAGTTGATGCTGATTCATAACATAGGCCAGTCAATGCTAACTCATCCTGTAGGTTCAGAACTTCCCCCTTCACGTTTCTGAGGCTGTAACTGTTTACTGGAGTAGCAAGTCCAACTTCCACGATGTCATCGGGGCTCCTTTATAAATGGTAGGGTAGCCGAAAGATTCATCGAACTTCATTGTAAACATGTGTCAGGTTGTACTCCTTGTATTGATTTTAAGATTATATTAACTCCATTTGCTGATTTATTTAGAAAATAATGAAACTAAATTGATAAAATATAAATCACCTTTTGGGGTTTGTGTTAGTCTGGGTACTTTAGAGAAACAAATGCACAGAAATGCATGTATAAGAGAGTTTTATATAAAGGGGAAGTGAACATCAAGAAAACCTCCCAACCCAGTGCTGCCCAAGCCCACAAATCCAACATTAGCCCATATGTCTGACACCAATCCACAAAGTCCTCCATCTCACAAAACACACACTATGATGCCGACTGCAGGAGGAAAGTCGAATCAGTGAACGTGTAAACATCTCAGCGCTGGCAGGGGTCTCCACACAGCTGCTCCAGCACCCAGGGCTGCATCGGGGTAGGCCCATGTGGCTTCTCCTCAAGAATGTCTTGCAGGAAGTGAGCCTGGCCAGCTGAAGTAGGGAACTGGCTAAGGTAACTGCACCCTGATCTGACCATCAGAAAACAAGAGACCTGAGAATTAGAAAGGCGAGGCTCACTGAGCCATTTATCTTTCTGTCCTTTAATGGAGCCCACATGTGTTTGTCAGCCAGGTTGGCACAGTAAACTAACTACCTCAGGGTTCATGGATGCAGACCCCAAACCCACTCTCATCGAGTTGATTCTGACTTATAGTGACTACCTGACCTAGGATGTCGACCTGACCTTTAGTGTTTCCAGGAATTGAAATCTTTATGGGAGCAGAGCGCCTCATCTTTCTTTTGAGGCGCAGTCCAGTGTGTAACCAACTCTGCCACCAGGGATCCTTCATGGATGCAGAGAGATACCTAAAGGGTGTAAAGCATGGTGGTTTGGAATCATATAATACACTTCATACTCTTGAGAAAAGCAACAATAGAGAAGACGTGTACTCTCAAAGGATCGGTTTAGTAAATTATCTTTCTTCGGGATAAGTGAATACATGCCATGTGTTTTGTGTTATATAGTAAATGTTTCCTATTCTTTAATGGTAAAATTCTTTCATTATTAATGGATGACAAATACATCTCTTTTCCCCCCTTTCTCTTCACAAAGATCTTGTGATAGTTTCTTTGTGTGCCAAAAAGGAACCTGTAGGAAGATGTGGGTGGAGGATAGCCTGTCAATCAGGTTTCAGCTTGATGACCTCCTTAGGAGGCGAGACCAAGATCAATGGCTCTCTGGAGGCAGGCCTCTCTCCCTCTCTCCCAGGTGCTTGAACCAGCCAGTGAGCTGCCTGAGCTGCCTGCCCCATCTCAACAGGTGTGCTGTGGTAGCTTAGCTGTGGGATGTGCAAAGCTCTGTTCCACCTGGTGGACCTTGTCACTGTGCTGCTCCACCTTGCTCTGTCTGCAACCTGCGGGCTGACTCCGCTTGTCTTGCCATCACTGCATACACTGCAACAACTGCCAGCTACATCGTATCACTACACCTCCAGGCTCCACCGAGACCTGCTTTGCTTCCCTGAGCTACCTGCCTCTGCTCCACCTCACTACTTCCTCATCCTACTGTCTGCTTCGTTGGCCTTGGGCTAGTGACCATGTAAATTGGAGTATCTTTTATATTAAATGTCCCATGAAAGTGAGTTGGCCTGAAATCTCTGTGTTGCTGTGCAGACTACTTTGCTGCTAATTTGTTTCACTCTATAAATTACTATCTCTGTATCGACCTATCATCTGTAATCATAAGCGCCCTGGTTTGGTTTCTGTAGAAAGCCCTGCATAACATATTAACGTAGAGCTCTTCTTTATTTTGGCTGATGACCTTTCTCTGGTGTCATCTGCGCAGTGGTAAAGTAATCTTATGAAAATTAAAAGCAAAACAAGCCCAGTTTCACTAGTTTAGACATGGCGTTGTGTTGTAAGGGTTTTTAGATCGCATAGCTGCCTGGCTAAATATGAGTGATAATTACAAATTCATTATTTTTTAGGTATCTTTTTAATCCCCAGTGTTCATTGTTGGTTGTGTGTCATTATAGGTTTTGTAAGACAAGTTATTTTTAACTAACATGGAAACATGCTAAATGATATCTGATGCTGAACAATTATTATAGGGAGATGTACACTGCTATCAGAGATGGTGACCAGGAGAACAGCATAATCCACTGTAATAAAGATATGCTTAAAGGCACGGATATCTGACAGAACACTTCATAGTTTTGGCATCTCTTTTTGGTGTTATCAAAATTTTAGTTTATCAAATGTGTGTATATATATATTTAGCAAGTTGGCATATTTTGCTTACCTACTGCTCTTATTTGAAAAAGGAATAACTAGAGTAACTTTCCCTACAATATTATAAAATTATATAAGGGGTATCCTTGCATTACTATTCAGCTTCACGTTCATTAATGGTCTTCTAACTGGGAAATATATGATTTTTCCCCATTTAGTACTTGGTTTTAAAAGTCCTCAGGACACACAGAAAGACCTTGACACCCAAAATGCCTTAAAACGGTTCTCTGTGAAAATTCCTTATTCTGAAAGGAATGCTTATTTATCTTTTATCTCTAGTTTCAAAACTCAAAACAGTATTTTCTAAAATGAATTCATGTTTTTAAAAAATCATTGACTAAGAACATATATAAAATTCTTTTTAAAATTTTAATAAATCATTTTATTAGGGGCTCTTATAGCTCTTATATCCATATATCAAATGTATCAAGCATATTTGTACACATGTTGCCATCATCATTTCCAAAACATTTTCTTTCTACCCGAGCCCTTGGTATCAGCCCTTTTTTATCCTCCCTCCAACCCTTATGGACCCTTGATAATGTATAAATTATTTGTATTTTCATATTTTACACTGTCTGCTGTCTCCCTTCACCTACTTTTCTGGTGTCCATCCCCCTAGGAGGGGTTATATGTCGATCATTGTGTTCAATTATCCCTTTCTCCCCCCACCTTTCCCCTACCCTCATGGTATCACTATTCTCGTTATTGGTCCTGAGGGGTTATCAATGCTGGATTCCCTGTGTTGAGAGTTCTCATCTGAACCCGTGTACATACTCTGGCCTAGCCAGATTTGTAAGGTAGAACTAACTTGAAGGTTTGTTTTAAATTTGAAAAATTCAAATAAAAATTTGAGGAAATGAAACTAAAACAAACCTCCAAAGCACATACCTGGATTTATAGGGAGGAAAACAGGTGTGAATACTAATAACCAATGTTTATTTTCTCTTTCCTGTCTAACATGTCTTGCCTAAAAGAGCTATTCTGCCATTTGAAGCAATAAATAAAGAAGACTTACAGTCCCAAGACTTAAATGACACACCTTGATAACCTCCAAGCTCTTCAAAAGCCACTAAAAACCAAACGGAAGCCCAAAGTCCTAGTTTTTGTAAAGGAAATAAAGGTGTAAATAAACCTTACCGTGTGAATGAATTACTTATTCTTCACCGATGTATTATTACACTCATAAATCAATTTTTCTTTTATTTGCCACTAAGCTTCAAACCCAATTAATACACTTCAACAATTAACACCTGTATATCCTGATACAGTCTTGCTTCTGATTGATGCCCTTTGCATGGCCACTAGTGAGTCAGCATCACATTTGACTTAAACATATAGAATTAACCATATAATAAGAAAGCAAGCATACATAAAATTTGTTTATATATTAGTTACACTAATAGCTATTTTAATACACAAGTATAACAAGTGAAATATCGAAATATGATTTTTCTACTCATTTCTTTGTAACTCCTGCCTAATGATTGTATGGTACTATGCACATAGGGTGTACACAACACTAAGTGAGAGGATTGGTCAGTTTTCTTTACCACGTCCTCACCCCCGCGCATGAGCATAAGGAGCTGCAGGAACTGCCTTGCTCTTCCACGTCCTCTTCTCTGGGCTCTGTGCCTGACCCAAGGGCTGCTCTACGTTGACCGCCCAAATCTGAGAGGTGACGGGCACTGCCGTGTTTGCAGCTCCCATGGGCTCATGCCCCTCCGCACCCACCTGCCTGTGATCTTTCTGCTGCACCAGCCTGCAGCAGCAGCTTGAAGTTACGTGAGTCTGAAGAGGGACTTATGGACCGGCATCATGGACTGGAGTTCAACTGTGCCGGGATACAATTACTTGAGATACAATTCTTTCTTACACAGAAATGAGTTTCACTGGGTTTGTTCTCTAGAACACCCAGCCTAACTCATTATGGTCCAGTCATGGGACCATAAATCATAAGATGCACAGCGGAGATTCTCTGACCTCTGCCTTATGGGATTGGATTTTTCTTCCTGGGACAGCTGGAGAAAGTCGGATATAGCCACGTGCTTTGCTTGGCTGTTATCTATCAAGGACATGGGAAGTGACATTTTTGATTCTTATAAGCTGGACTTGGTTATTTCTACTGTAATGGTGAAAATAAGTGCAGAGGATGTTAAATTTGAGTTCAGGGGGCAAATATTCTTCTAGGACTTTTCTATAGTGACAGAAGGCCCAAGCCTGGTTTGGTCTTACCTGAGGCCTAGGGTCTTATTGTATCTGAATCAGACAGTTAACTAAGAAAGTATTGGATTTGACTGCTTTAAGAATTATGTTTAAGATGTGACTGTACTGGGATTATGTTGTTTTCCCTACTTATTGACATAATATTTGGCAGAAATGAAGGTTGAATTTAATGATCACAGAGACTTTCTAAGCTCACTGGCTTCTTGTACAGTTGGATCTGTGAAATGGGAATTAGGAATGGCTTGCATGGAAGGTTTAGCAAAGCTAAGCACCACTCAGTGCTTTGAGTGGCAACACGTTTGCATTTTGAAAGAATTACAAAGAGAGACAATTGCTGGGAGACAAGAAAAACAGGTGTCTTTGCCTTTTTGAATTGTGCTCCAGCAGCTTGTGCCTAAGCTGGGAACCAGGAAGAAAAGCTCCCTCTAGGATTGAAGGTCACAAAGCATCTGTGGGCAGCCAAAAAATGCTTGCTAGGTGACCACCTGGATCCACTTGGTGAATTGAAGTGGAGGAAATTCAGCAACAGAGAGACATGTTGAGTTTGGACACTGATACTTTAGACTTGGTGTACAAGACTTAGAGGCCAGATGAAACAGATAAAACTGAAGTTTGAAGAGTTTTTGCAGAGTCTATGTTGATGGCATGACAGTGCTATGGAGCTAGAGTTGTAGAGACTTTGTGAAGGGCCATTGTTCTGAAGCAGAGGGAGTTCTGTGGGGAACTCCGTAGCTTACTGTGTACACACTGACCTAGCTAGGAATGGCTAGTACTGAAGTGACCAGAACTCAACCAGATGAAGAGAAGTGATTTGACCTTGTGAGCTGGTTCACTTTGCCTGCTGACTTGATGGATGACCAATGTCGACTTGACTTCCCTTCTGTTTGAAAATTCATAAGGTTTCCACTGGAAGGAATATTCCTCACATCAAAGATCAAGCTTGTTTACTCTGAGCACCAGAGAAATAGGCAGTTTAGAAGCAGAGTTCCCAAAATAGGGGAGATAAAGGCATGAAGTGGCTGGCTTACAAAGTGTCAGAGGTGGGGGAACATATGAATAGGATTATGGAATTAAGGTGTGGGTGTCAGAAAGCTGTAATCATTAGGCAGAGGATAGTTTTGCTTAATTCACCTATAGAATATAAGGCTGTGTTAGTCCAGGTAGACTAGAGAAGCAAATTCACAAACATGCATATGCATATGAGGTTTACATACAAGAGCAGTTAAATATTGAGAAAACATTATAGCCCAGTCCAGATCAAGTCCATAAGTCTGGCATTAGCCCATATGTGTGATACCAATATGTAAATTGCTCTTCAGATGAAACCAATGCAGGGACAGGAAGATCATAAGCCAGTAGGTGGGAAGTCGTATGAATCCAGTGGCACTGCAAGCATCTCAGCGCTGGCAGGGGTCTTCACAGGGCTTCCCCAGCACCCAGGGCTGCATCAAGTAGGTCCATGTGACTTCTCCTCAGGGATGTCCCCCAGGGAGTCAGCCTTTTCAGTAGAGCATTTCCGAGGGAGTGAGGAGAGGGAGGAAAAATGTCTCCCGTCTCTAAGGAGGAAAATATCAGAATTCCCAGAATTCTCAGAAGGCCATGCCCACACAGAGGCCTCACTGGCTGCGACCTGATTGCCAGACTAGACTGTACGCCTTCACTCTTAGTCCTGGCAGGTCCAAAATTGGCACCAGATTATGTAACTACCACAAGGGCTTAAGTAGGGCTGGTGTATTTTCAGTAGTACCTCTGTTAGTTGTATCATATTAGGTACAAATAAAGTCAATGTTATCTCTGTTTTGAAATTATTTATGGCTAAAAACATCTGTAAAGGTGTCAAATTGACAAGTGATGGCCTGTGGTGATTGGATTATTTTATGCCAACTATACACTCTGAACTAGGGGTGGAGTCTGACCTATCAAATGTCAGTTATGATACCTCGTTGGCGATGTGGCCTTTTGTATGAGTAAGGGGCTCTGAAAACTGCCTCCCTCTCATCACTTGGCCTTCCTCCTCTTTAGGAGTTCCCTGGGCTGCTGCGTCTACCTCCAAAGGTGGCCCCATATGGGCCGCTTTACCCTGAGGACTATTGGCACCCTGATGTTTCCAGCAACCTTGGATCCACACAACTCTGCTTCCAGCAGCCTGTGATTTTCACCATTCTGTGTCACCAGTATGAACCTATGTGAGTATGATGAGGGACTTATAAACTACAATCTCAGTTATGGACTGAAGTTGGACTTGGGTGGCATGCCTTCTTTTGACAACATAAGATTACTTGTTGATATAAGCTCTTTCTTATATATATATGTGGGGGAAACAGAACCGGGAAGAGAGTATTCACGAATAAATTTTCTATGATTATGTATTAAGGAGTCTGGGAGGCTGGGGCTCCCTTCGAGAGACACCTTCACATTCATGGGTTGGAGATACATTCCTGTCAGTTTCATAAGTAAAAGTTATTCCCCAGGACGCTCCCATAATAATGTCAATCTTAAGGAGCTTGCATGCACATGCTTGTTATTATAATATATGCTTGAAAGTCAACTGCTTGAAAGCGATCTGCCTGAAGGTTGTCTGCCATCAAAAGCAATCAGACCCTAATGTCGGCCCCATGCTAAGAATAGGGTCCGCTCCCTTTTGTAAGGATCATAAATTGTTCCCCTGGAGAAGAGTTCAAAGACACCTGTGGTCAAGCCAGCTCAGAGATAACTAAGGTTCGGCTGCCATCTTGACTCTAGCATCTACTCATCTTGTTATGTATGCGCCGTCCTGTCACATGTATGCCTTTAGGATCTCCCCTTTCTAGTGTATGTATACCCCTAGCTCGTCCTCCTCTTGTTACACGTATGTCTCTAAATATAACGACTTCCTATTATGTATGTGCTTACTGTGGCTTCTTTGCCCGAAATTATGTAAGGCTGGAGAAGGTACAGTACTGCCTCATCTGGGTCTGATCTCCAATGGAAAAGGTGAGCCCATGCATGCCTTGCCCCGTGTCTCTCTAATTTACCCCTCAATCACACAACTGCCCCTCAAGACGCATCCAGATGTGGGCCTGGATCTCACATACGAGTCACTGGATTTGCTTCTCTAGACAACTCAGCTTAACACAGTGGGAGAAAGAGGATGGACCATGTTGGGAGGCATGTCTGACTCTGGGCAGTAAGAAAACCAGAGGTCAAATATGACCACCACCCCCCATGCTCTTTATTATAACAGGCACCTGCTTAAACTGTTTCTTTGATAACTGTAAGTTCTTTCATGAAATTCTTAATATCTATTATTACCATTAGTTAGAATCTGACCCTTGGTCCTGCTTCCAAACACTAAGAATCCTTTGAATTGTTCTTATTTGTACACTTTCTGAGTCCTGGTGTAACCCTCGCTGTGTTGGACACATGCACCTTGGGATTCCCTCTGCGTTTACTGTGAATCCGGCTAAAGCACCTCTGCTACATAGCTTCCTTTCATGGCATTAGCTGCTGTTCTCAGCACAGCTAGTACGCCCTGGTTTACTTCCTTTGTTTTTGTTACAGGTCCATTATCCACCAACGCCGAAAACTGTCCACTAACGCTCCGAAAAAGCAAACTTTTCTTACAGAATAGGGACTTATAGATCCCTGATGCCTCTCAAAGGGGGAGAATAATTATTGTCTTATTTTTCCTATTCTTTAAAATGAAATACCTATTTTCAGTGGTTAAATAATTGCTTCCAAATGGGACAGGGGAGAAAAGTTGTAAGGGGAAAACTCATTCCCACATTTGGGAGACTGACCTCAAGAGATCCAGGCAAGTTCTCTAACTTTCCTCAATTCTTTCTATGCAAATTCCACTCTTAGGCTTCTGAACAGAATCAACATGACTACAGACTCTGGCACTAGCTCTGAGAAGACTTTGAAGCTTTCACATTTATGTATGTGCTATGTACGTATTTGTCATTTGAAAATAAAATATCCCCAAAAGTAGCAAAGGATTGAATCACTTTCGAATTGACTGTTTTTTTTTAGGATTAAAGTATAATGTGGGTTCTGATCACAATAGATAGGCACAACTATATAGAAAACTGTACTTGGTATTCTATACTTCTAATGTAAACTTCTAAAATAAACATTTCACAAACACCGTGTCTCTCATCCCACAGCTCTGGTGAACAAGTAGATATTGAATGATAAATTACATGCAACAGCAATCATGTGCCAGCTATTGCCAGGATATACACTAAGAAACTGTGCGAAGATTACGGAAGTATTCCCTACATCAATAAGATTTCAGGACCAAACAACAGAACAAATGAAATGTTAACCAAGCTTTCTAATTTTCTATTCCCCACTTGCCAAATATTCAACAGAGTGCGTATTATTGCTCACAAGAATTATATCTCTACATTTAAACTAGAAAAACATGAACTCAATAAGTTTGTTTATGCCTATTTATGTTTGCCAATAATTTTCTTTACTTCTTTTTTAATGAAAATAAAATTACTTAAAAGGTGAGTGTAAATTTATTGTCATGCCTATTAAAGTTTCCTTTGTTGGTGCACATTACAAAGAAACTGACTCTACTGGCACCATTCATTTTTATTCTCTTACTTTTGCCCACATTAGAAATCACTGAGGACAATTAGCAAGGGTTTAATACATATATATATTTTTTGTAATGTCCTAAGCAGTAAGCACCATGAAGTGAACTTCATGATTCGACATTATTTGTCACTCTGCCAATTTGTCTCTGTCAAAATCGAGGAAGAATAGCCAGTCTGCAGACCTTAATGAGTGTAAAACTCAAAACCTTATTATTGGATAAGGCTCTGTACCATGCCAATTCATGTAATAAAAGAACATAGGCCCAAGTAAAATGATTGTCATTGTAGAAGCATTCCTTTACAATGCCACCTTCAGGAGACTCAAGGACACACTGACAATAGAAAAACATGGACTATCCTAATTACAATGAAAGACTATCTAATATGAACAGGCCTCTGATGTAACCTGCATCAGCATCGGATCTATGAACAAAGAGTTCGTCACAGCCTTTATTTGTGCATCTTTTCATAGCCTCTTTCAGTTTCAAATGATAAAGACCCCTTGAAGACTAGCAATCACATGTTGTTTTAGTCTTTCTTTTTCATCCTTTGAGGAAACAATAAGATTTAATACAGCTGCTATCAACAGCAAACCATAAATTGATCCATCCAATAAAGTTGTCACTAACAGCCAACTTTGATAAAATAATGTCAAACAAAAAGACCACTTGCCCCTTGAAATGTACCCTTAGCCCTGAGCTAAGGAAGTTGCTTCTAATGATCTTGACAATTCTCTTTGATGAATGAAACATTATCTAAGGCTTATATTCCTATAGAGTACAGTAGTTTCTGTTGCCAGTAGAGAGAAGAATTGATTTGGTGAGATTGAGTCCTGATATAAAGTTGATAGAAATTATTTTGTAATCTAAACATAATTGATATAAATCTATAGAGTGTCAGAGTGGTCTACTAAGGTTGGAAATGTTAGCGAATTCTCTCTATAAAATCGATGCACGGTTCTAATGGAGCATTCATTTTCCAGGTCCAGGTTGCTTGCTCACATTTATTTAGAAATTCAAACATTTCAAAGGCTCATAAGTCTTTTTATCTTCACAACAAACAAGCAAACAAACAGTGAGCTTAGTACATCAGTAACAGAGTCCAATTTTTCAAATGATAAGCGTGAGCCAGTGAGGTACAAATACTTAGAGAATGTCTCCCATTCATTGGCCCACCTTAAATCATATTTCATGAGATATCCAAAGTTGACTTCTTTGTTTATGAACCAAATAGTCACACATGTTGTGTTACAACTGTAAAAGCTAATTATTTCTATGTTATAAATGGGCTCTGAAAACACACACACATCGTCAGATTTCTCTAATAGTTAAGCAGACAAAGCAACTATATACTAGCCTTGATCAATATGGAAGCTTTATTAAGAATACAAAATAATTTGAAGCTACTTTACCGATACTCTACAGAAGGTAGATAGACCAAAGAAACCTCTTTAATAAAATTAAATCGAATTTCAAGGCATGAGCCTTCATGCCTAAAAAGAATTAAAGTATTGTTTTGAAATTAAAAGTAAAAGAGGTCAGCTTCCTAATTTTTTTTTTCCTGACATGGGCCTGACTTTTGGTTTTTCTATTTTAGTCTCAGCACTTGTGAAGCCTAAGCCGTGCATTTCTAGCGAAGCTTTTGTGCCTGTCACAACAGTATGAGTTACTGCTGACGCAGCTGTCTCTCCTATTCCTCTGCGTATTTCTTTCTCTCTTTTGCTGACGCCATTATGTAAAATATTGCTGGTACAGCCGTGAACCCACTTAGTACTCTCTCTTTTTTATATGGCTAACTTAAGACTTTCTCTAAAAGGAGATAATAGTATCTAAAAAGTCCATTTATTTAGGGCTCCTTCTTACAGATTGTGTGTGTTTAATACATTGGGAGCTCTCTATAAACCAAATAAGGCAAGCTACTGAAAAAAAGTGTCATCAAAAAGGAACGTATTTTAATTTTTATAATAGGAATGCAGAATTATCATCATAGGACTTGTTATTTCTCATGAATAAATGTCCTTAGTTTTATAAGGAAGTTTTCCATCTCACTGTAATGGTGTCCAGTTCTTAATGATAAAATGTAGATTTCAAAGACATATAGCTGATATCTTGATCACCACAGGTTTCTGCTCTTTCATTGCTTGACCTGTATTCTAAGAAGGGCAAAGTCTCACTTATGTTATTGAGACATGATTTTTTAAATACCCCTTACAAAAGAATGTTATCAGTGACCTATGTTGATAACAATGGGAAATGATGAAGAAATATTTTCTTTCAAAAATTTCTCAAAAAAAAATTCAGTTATTTAACCTTAATCTTACTGTTCAATGATTATCAAGGATGTCATGTGTAATTCTGTTCATTATTTTTAATCTAAGAGGTACTCATCTTTTTCATAATTATGAATGGACAAGTTTTATTTCTTAATGAAGCGAAACCAACAAAAAAAAAGAAAAACCTTTATCAGTATGATTAACATATCATTTGTAATAAGGACATCTTTTAATATTGAAACATAATGAAATTTTAAATCAGTAATAATCCACAGCACAATAAAAATTAAATGAAAAGTATAAGCAAAGTTGGTTAAAAGTCATCAAAAAACCAAAAGGTACTTCTGTTAATGTTTCAATATCCTTAAACATTTAAGTTATAATATTTCATTTTTGTTAAAGAATACATAAAATAATATTTCTTGTGATTATTGATATTTTTGCATATATATGAAGAATTTTTAATTACCACCAGTATCATAATAAAATAATTCTTATAAGATTTTAACAAAATTCTTTATGTGTACACCGAGCTATACAAATCTAAGTAAACATACATTTATTCAAAGTAAACGCCTTGCTTTTAGAAGACATGGGCAAAACTAAAGGAACATAATTAAAAGATATCAAAAGGGAATTACCATTGCAGCATTTCCTCTGAGGAATGTGTAAGGTCACATTATTTAATCAGCATGAGTTAGTTGAATTAATGGTAAAGAAGTTGCAACATGACTTTCATATTCCAGATTTCCCCTTGGTTTACATTATCTGAACATCACACTTGGAATAATGACTTGAAATTAGATAATCACCTATTCATCTTGGTTTATAATATCTAAAAAGGTATAAAAACTATATCACTTATGATGTATCACAGATAAAATTCTATCTTTTTAAGTTGGTTAAATTTCTGTACTTAGAAATTTTTACACATTACTACTTACAATAAATTAAAATGTTAAATGGCAAACCTCCATATATCCAGGGTGCAATTTAAAATCCTTTTACTTGATATAAGCACACTTAATGTTAATATTAATAATATTAATGGAAGCTTATATAAGATGGGAAAACTTACAAAATAAGGAATATACAAACCACATTATCTCCCCATTTTTCTTACAAATGTGCTTGAACATCACTACATAAAAAACAACCAACTCGACTTCAGGTTCAAATGTGTAAGTACCTTGCTGGAGTCTGAGCAAAATTTACACTGTTCTTCATAAGTAAAGTGAACGCATACTTACATGATTTAAGCTTACTGTTATGTTACATAAATCTCTGAGCACAATGCACCAAATACTTCAGCTATGTTTTTTTTGTTTCATCACATGCAAGAAATAGTAAGGTCTCACATAGCCACATACTGAAATACAGTATACATTGAAAATATCACTTATCAATTACTTCTACCTTCTCTGTTGTGAAGGATGTTTTATCTGTATTATCAAATACCACAATGTTAAATATTTCCACTTGGATAAGATGTACTATTTCAACATCAATGTATAATAAACAAATTGCTATTTCATTGCTAATACAAGGTAACTTTTTATATCACTATCATTTCTGTAACTGGTTCCTTTATTACTAGATATGTACATTTTTCATGCATCGCTTGTATTTTCAAGCATGTTGGACCGTACCAATAGCCTGAAGCAACACCAGCTCAGCCTGGCACTGGGCTTCCATCTGACTCTGGAAGAGTGCACTTACCATGTTCCAGCCGGGGTACAGATAGTCTGTGCCAACAAATTCAAAGTAGTGAGCAAAGCCTTCCTTCAGCCACACGTCTTCCCACCAAACAGGCGTCACAAGGTCACCAAACCACTGTCGTGACAAAATGAATTGATACAGATATACTTACAATATGGTCCAGAATTATTTCATCTAAAATTAAATATATCAAACTGTAATCATCATAACTGGAGTCATTCCCCCATTGATTTTATGATCTTAAAATATGTGTGGCAAGACTGTATTGATTTATTCAACTGCTTGGTTATACTTGTCAAATACACATATATTTCAAATAAGGATGAGAAAAATTATCAAGAAACACAAAAAGAATAGTTAATCTGAAGAAAAAAGTACAAATGAGAAAAAAAAAAGTCAATGACAGTTGTCCTCGAATAGCTGAAGGTCTCTTATGTGGATGAGAAGAAGGATTGTTTCTGGTGGTCCCACAAAGGGTGAACCAGAACCAATGGATGAAAGTTCTGGTTAGTAGATGTCTGCTGAAAGACGCCTGAAGATAGAAACTACTGTCTCCAGAGATAGTGAACAACTCATCACAGAAGGTACCAAAGCATCACCTTCCAGTGGCAAGAAATATTCACAGGAGACACCAGCTGTGTGCCGGAATGAAGGAATATTAAGGTGCTCCACACCCAATGCTACATGATATTATTATAATGAGCAACTGAGGCATAACATTCCTCCATGTCCCTTCAAGAAAAATACTGCAATTTCTCTGGCCTCTGATCAAATCATGATGCATTATTCTGAGTCCCTTTAATAGTTCAACAAAAGGGTAAATAAATATCTTTCATTTTTCAAAAGTATACATATATATGTATGTGCTTTTTATTGCTGGAAAATATATATATGTATATATTCCATGAATTATCCTAAAGATTTTGCAATCCAGCAGTGAAAATTCAGACAGCTGACATTTTATTGGGGATGGTGTGAAATGAGAAAGGCAAAAATAAAGAAGCACATGAACCCTATCGTTTCAGATTGTGATAAAGCACGATAAAATATGATCAGGGGAGAAGGTCCCTTTAGATTGGAAAATAAAACCAAAAAAAAGATCCCTCTAACTAGGTGACATGTGAGCTCAGACTTTAATGACAGAAGGAACCAGCCATGAGAAAGCCATGGGGAAGAAGATTCCAGGCAGATGTAATGGTTGGTGCCATCACTGTGGTAGAAAAGAACTGTTTAGGAAACAAAAAAGCCAACGGGGCAACAATGCCGTAGGCCAGGCGAGCCAGGAGCATTCCACAGGAGCAAGGAAGAGGCGGGTTATAAACAGTCATTAAGAGTCACAATAAAGACTGCGATGACTGAACATTCCACTATCCAAAAGTAAGTATCATTTACCCAAGAAGATCTCTAAGAAAATAAAGTAAGAGAGTACCCTAAAGTTCTTGATCACAAAATATAAAGTTTTTAAAAATAATGTTTACTTTTAAAAATGCACGTTTTACCTTTAAAATACGTCTATTGTAAGAATCACAGGAACATGAGTATTTAGCGGGAATGAAGAATGGCAGAATGGCATAAAATATAAGTAGCAGTAATAGTTGAACATTTTTGGAGGTGTCTCTTATTTTCTGGTTTGTTCTTTCACAGTAAATAGCACAGCACCACTAAATGATCACAAGGAAGTTATGTAGACTATCGAATAAAGGGAATCCAGTTTAATGAGCCACTGAAGCATTAGCAGTGCGGCCTTACCGCTACAGAACTATGCTTCTAACCAGGAGCTCCAGGGGCAAAGTGAGTTACACGCTGGGTGGTTAACTCCAAGGTCAGCAGTTGGCACACTCCAGGTGAGAAAGATGGGGCTCTCGACCCCTGTAAAGATGTACAGACTTGGAAGCAGGGGCAGTTCTGCTCAGCGAGTTAGAGTAGACTTGACGGTAGGGAGTTTGTGCTTTGTTAATGCTTCTAATTTGTCATTCATAGGAACATGCAAGGAAAAAGTGCTTTTTCCTGCAAAGAATTTTATGCTTAGGTGAAAACTAGATTCTCCCCCATGAAAGAGAAGCCCTGGATATCTGAGCAATGGCACCTCAGATAAAGAGGCGCACATCCCCAACGTGACCAGGATGCCGGTACCAGCATCTCTCCATCACAACTTCACTGCAAAAGGCAAATATCTAAGGAAAGGATCCCGAGCTCCAGAATCGTTTGCCAGTTCATTTATTGGTACTTAGCATTTCACTTCTCACTGAAACCTTTTTGCACCCCACTCTTTAAGTTTTGATAGATTATATTTTTGGTGGATTATGATAAATTAGAATCATACTGCAGCATGATAAAATGCCTAATGTTTTCAGCTAAAGCCTGTACACAGTTGTGGTAATCAGGGCAATTATTACTTCTTACTAGAATGAGCGTATGTTTTTCGGTGTGATTTTTTTTCCTTCAATAAATTCAGGATTCCATAAGCCCTGCAAAAGCTCGACGATTCTTTCCACTCATTGTAAGCAAGTGTATAAAATCAAAGTGAAATTAATTTTATCTTAGCTTCACTACAAAGTTGACTATTTTGCATATGAATTTCTAAACATGCCAAGGCAAAAAATATCAATCATTTGAGAACAAAGAGTCTACGGCTGAGTTAGTGAAAGACTTCCTAAGTGTCTGTGTAATGGGGAAAAGGGAATAGCAAATTGATTTCAGCAAAAGCACATTTTGACACGTACACAAAATTCAGCTGCATCTTGCAGCAATGCAATAAATCATTGCTATCACTGCATTTACCATATACACACCCCAATAATCACAGAGGATAAAGCAGAGCTGACAAGGAACAGTGGCCCGAGAAGGACTCTACACAGGATGCCGAGTGGCAGAGCCGCCTCATGACTCAAGTCAACGGAATAAGAGTTGCTTTTTCAATATACTGTGTGTTTGTTTTGTTTGTGCTGCCATCCAGGGGAAAATGACTTATCTTCTAGGAAGAATTAAGCAGTCCTCAGTGGATAATTAAAACTTAATTAGAAGGATGATACTTTAGCTCCTAATCTATGTATCTGAAATCATTCTACATTCTCAATCGTTTGCACATTATACTTACACCTGATCTTTTTTTTTCTCATACCTGGTGACATATCTCATGAACAATGACCATGGTGACATCCAGCAAATAAGAAATAGATGACATACTGGGATCCAGTAGTATTCTTTGTTCCACAAAAATACTTAGTCCCCAGTTCTCCATAGCAGCATACGGATACTTAGGCACAGCTAAAAGATCTAGAAACAGAATAAAACAGTTCCAAAGACTTTAATAAAAATACCAGTTTCTAAACCTGTATCCTAAAATAAATTCAGAAATCCTAATTAGAAGGGAGTATTGCTCTATTTTGGTCACTCTTTTTTTATTTCCTAAATTAACCTACCTGTCATGTCTGTATGACAGCAGAAATAGAGGCTATCCCTGTAAATTATGGTCAGATCCATTCATCACAGTTGCTTTTTAAACCCAATGATATGGGTGGCTGGAAGTATTGGCACTATTACTGATCTCGTAAGTTGCAGGAACGTAGAGAAACCCAAGGCAATAGACATCCACAAAGTCAAATGCACTGGGTCTTCTAAAGAAAATACCGTATATGCTCGTGTATAAGCACAAAAAATGTGCTGAAAAACTGAGGTTCGGCTTATGCACGGGTCAGTGGTACCCCAGCGAGGTGTAACATCTCATGGGCGATTGTCGTTCCTCCACTGTTCATTTGAAGCCCCGCTGACACTGCAGGGCTTTGAATGTTTGTTTACTCACATCTAACCAATCAGAGGCGTCCTATGACGTGGATGGCTCCAATTCGCAGAAGCACCCGTAGTGATTCACTTATGTAGACAGTTGAACTGGTAAGGATGTGTCTGTGGCTGCGCTCTGTCTCTCCCCTCGGGTCTCTGTGTTAATTCACATCCTGCATTTCCCACCCTAGGCTTACACTCGAGTCAATCAGTTTTTCTGGTTTCCCAGGTAATAATTAGGTACTTCGGCTTATATTCGGGTCGGCTTATATTCTAGTATATACGGTATTTTCAATTCAGTACTGGGCATACTATGCTCTGACTTTCACTTCCATATTTCTCAAGGATAAACAAGTATTATCTATCAGTCTTAAAATGAGACTTGTCATTTTCTGATTGCTTACATTGATATCTCTTTCCAGGTTCTGTTTGAAGGAAACATGGCACTTAAGGATAGCCTGTAGAGGGTCATATGGCAGTGGACAGAGCGGCAAAGGACACCTGAGGCAGCCCAACACTTTAGCTGTTGTCCTGCCCTAAAATGAACCGGTACATGGTAGCAGTAAATCACGTAACTTCTTAAGACTGCAGACCCCTTACCTATTGCAATTGGCTTATTTGCCTTAATCATCCCTCTAACTCTCTCCAGCTTCAAAAGTCTTTGATTAGATGATTCTAAGATCTGCGTTTAATTTTAAATCACAGAAGTGTGATCAACTTTTGGGTGAAGATGGCACAATAACCTATGCTTTGATGTGCTTCCTCTGCTCCAGACATCTAGAGGTATAAATAAAAGATTAAAAGAGAAAACCAAAAACACCTCCGGACTCAAAAATAAATCTCTCCATGGATCAGAAATGGTACAGACACACAAAATGGTGATTGCTGTGAAGCCACAAGCCTGTGGGGTTCTGGCGACAGAAGCAGGCAGTAGTAGCTGGGCATTGGCTATGACAGGCTGTACCCGAGCCGAGGGAACCTAAGCCAAGCTGATGGTTGGATGGCATGAGTTGAGGTAGGGTATACATTCATGAAAATGGGCTGAAAGAAGCTGTGCCTACGGCTTTCTGGGAATGCTGAAGAGTGACAGGATAGGGGTTTGAATCCAGGCAGCTTGCCTCCAGCACCTCTACTTTTAATCACAATCCTATCGTTTTCTCGGTCTCTGGCTCCGAAGTTTCATTTCTTGATACATTTCTTGTAACTCTCTAAAATGCCACGGAAAACTTTACAAGAATGCCCACTCTAGTACTCACTGGGAGCAGGAATATGAGAAACTAAATGCCTCTGCCCAGGATAATGGACAAAGAAACTATGAAATCACCATGTACAAGAGCATTATACAACAATTGAAATGAATTATCCTACCACTATATTCTAGCCAGTACTCTCCCTAGCAACAGTGATAATTTAAAAAACACTTAAAATTATTGTTTTTTGTTTTTAATTGCAGTCAACTCAGATTCAATTCAGAGTGATTCCATGTACAAGAGAACAAAACACCTCCTGGCTCTATGCCACCTTCAGAATCGTTGGTATGTCCCAGTTCATTGCTGGGGCCACAATGCATTCTGCTAATGGTACTCATGTTCCATTTTTTTATCACACGGTACTCTTTTATGACCCATAGCTTTTTGACTGACTAAATCTTGGATTCAGACAGTCAGGTCTTCTTCTTATCCTGTCTTAGTCTGTAAGCTCCATTATAACCTGACTACCAAGAATGATGATTTAAGATTTTAATTTAAGAACTGGTTTAAATAAGAACAAAACAGACAATAGAAAAACAGTGTAATGACTCTGTCTGCCACCAATATGTGGCAAAAGGCGTTGTATATCTACAGTCATTTGTTTTCAGGGACTACTGACCTATCTTTTTGGATCCAGCCTGTTACACAGTGGAGGCACCTATGCATGCTATAGTTCTCCAAGAGCACAGAGAAGGTGGGTTTTCAATACTAAGTGAGCAAATCTCACGTTCCAAAATAGAGTTTAGATCGGTTCAAAAGACATCAATTGAAGATTTTAAATACAGAGGCTAAATAGTCGAGGGATCCGGGATAAAGAAGAAGATACACACAGGAGATTAAGCTAAAAAAAAAGACTCATAGCACAGGCAGGTATCGTGAGGGGCAGGGAGGAACAGTTAAAAATGGTGGCAAAGAAATCGGATCATTGTGATCAAAACATGTTGCTGGTGACTCATTGGTATCCACATATATAAAAGCACACAAGTCAGGCCAGGGTAATGAAGTTACATATCAACCAGAGGAGAGAATTTTAGCAAGTGCAACTGGATTCCAGATGAAGTGGTTGATGAACAGAATAAAATACAGAGGGTGTGTTAATCCAGGTAAACTAGAGAAGCAAATCCAGAGACACTCATATGTGTACAAAAGAGAACTTATATCAAAGTGCAATTGTATATTAAGGAAACATCCCAGTCCAGGCCAGATCAAGTCCATAAGTCCGATATTAGACCATGTGGCCGATACCAATCTCAGCACTGGTGTGAGTCTCCACGTGGCTCCTTCAGCTCCAGGACTCTGGCTTCATCAGTGTAGCTCCATGTGGCTTGTCAGCAGGAAGACTAAGCAGAGAGTGTCTCTTGTCTCTATGGAGGAATACAGGAGTTCCCAGAATCTTCACGAGAAGGCCATGCCCACACGGAGGCCTCATTGGCTAGGGCCTGATAGGCTAGACTACATGCCTTTTCAAAATTATGTAACTGCCACAGACCACCACTGGTCAATTTGGCACTTGCACACAACTCTTTAGCCATATATAATTTTCAAGCAAACAATAATAAAATCATGTCTGTACCTAACAGGATAAAACTAAAGGCATACAATTTAAAAATGTGACACCCCTTTTCAACATAACATTCTACAATTGAACCAAACAAAAATATTCTATACTTATGTGAACACCATGATCCTATGAACATATTCCCCCACCTATGAAAGTTTATAAGCCAAACACTTCATGTCTTTACCCTCACCATTTTGGGTATCCAATTTTTATATTGCCCACTTATATCAACCTAGTGCTCTGAAGAGATAATCATATCCTTTGATGTGAAGAATCTTCATTCCAATGGGAACCTTGTGAAGTCCATATCCAGAAGCAAGTAAGATCAGGACAGGCCGTCCATGAAGTTAACAGCAATATGCACCAACTTAAAGGTTCGATTTCATGTGGGTCAACTCAATGCGGTTGTGGTCGCAGCTTGATAACCTCGTTTGGAGCCATAACAGAGATAAACAGCTCACTGGAGGTCAGATACACACCGGCTCTCTGCTTCCTCTCTCTCTTGACAAGACACGTGGAGCTATGCTGAGGCAGCCAGAGCCTTGGAGCTGTAGGAGCCAAATGGAGACCCACGCCAGTGCTAAGATACTTCCACTGCCACTGGATCCACAAGACTTTCCACCCAATGGCCTGTGATCTTCCTGCACTCGGCATCATTGCATGTGTTGTGTGAGTCTAAAGAGAAATTTATGGGCTAGTATTGGACATATGGGCAAATATCAGACTTATGGACTTGATCTGGACTGGGATGTTTTCTTAATATACAATTACTCTTTATATAAATCTCTTTCTTATATACATATGAGTGTCTATAAATTTGTTTCTTTTGTCAACCCAGACTAATAGAGAGAGGCTTTACAAAAGGCATGGAAAACAATGTCTACAGATGGTGTGTGTGTGGAGGGTGGGGGCAGGCAATCATTTAACAAAGCATTGAAAACACTGCTTGTCGTAGGGAAAAAGCTACTGTACACAAACTTTCCTGGGGTGAGGACCAGGTAATATGGCAGGAACCAGATCAAATACAGGGATACACATGGTATACAACTAAAAAGGAGGTGGATCAAGGAAAAAAATAACAATAATAATAAAAAGAAATGGGTAGCTGGGGCACAGGGTACTAACCTACCCAAGGGGAGGGTATTGCTTATATCTCCACAGGGAAAGAAGGACCACACTTCAACCCAAGCTGCAAGATGTGAATGCAACATGCCAGCATGGAGTAGGGAACCAGTGGAGAGGACTGGGGGGCCGGCCCCAATCCCAACTACTAAGTGGACACCTGCCCCTCCCCCAGAAGAATTTATTTCAAAAGACAGCATTGAATATGCAGCTCCTTGAGAAGGACATATCTGGTCAGAGCACACAGAAGCAGATGAAAGGGGAGGAAGAGAGAGTGGAGCACATCCTGAGCCACCAGGCCTTGAGGACGATGACCCCAATTAGAGCAGAATGTTCACAGAGAGGACCACATGGCCAGCCCCACTATGAGACATGACGCCCCTCACTGACCCATGGCCCTACAGGGCACAACACCGGAGACACAGTGTGTGAATTGCACCCGAACTGATCCCTCCATACCGAGGCAAAACACTAAGGAGGTGTAACAGAACATCAAGGTAATGGAGTGGCGAGATCCCCAGTGAATGGTGGACTTTGGGGCCAGGGCGCGGTGCCCCAACAGACTGGACTGGAAAACACTCGTAAAGGCCAACAAATGATCCTTGAACTAACTACAAGCTTTTTTTTGTTGTGTTTTGTTTGTCATTGTTTTGTTGTATATTGTTGCTTGGTTTTGCTCTGTCTTGTTTTTGTGCATGTTATTATCTCTGAAGGTCTGTCTAAGATAGGCTGGATGAACAATCTGGAGGAGAAAACAATGGGACCGACAGTTCCAGGGGACATGGGAGAGGGGAAGGGGCAGGGAAGGAAGTGATGTTAATAAACCCAAGGGCAAGGGAACAACAAGTAATCCAAATTGGTGGTGAGGAGGGTGTGGGAGGCCTGGTAAGGCATGATCAAGGGTAATGTAACAAAGAGGAATTGCTGAAACCCTGATGGGGTCTGAGCATGATAGTGGGACAGGAGGAAAGTCAAGGGAAATAGAGGAAAGAGCTGGGGGTCAAAGGACATTTATAGAGGTCTAGTTAAATACATGTGCATATGCAAATATATTTATGTATGAGGATGGGGAAATAGATCTATATGCATATATTCACAGGTTTAGTATTATGGTAGAAGAAGGACATTGGACCTCCACTCAAGTACTCCCTCAATGCAAGAATACTTTCTTCTATTAAATTGGCATTCTATGATGCTCACCTTCCCGACACAACCGCTGAAGACAAAGAGGGTAAACAAGCAAATATGGTGAAGAAAGCTGATGGTGGCCAGCTATCAAAAGATAAAGCGTCTGGAGTCTTAAAGGCTTGAAGGTAAACAAGCAGTCATCTAGCTCAGAAGCAACAAAGCCCACATGGAAGCACAGCAGCCTGTACGATCATGAGGTGTCAAAGGGATCAGGTATAAGGCATCATCAGAACAAAAAATCTTACCATAGTGAATGAGGGGGGGGGTGGAGTGCAGAGTGGAGACCCAAAACACATTTGTAGGCCACTGGACATTCCCTTGCAGAGGGGTCTCAGAGAGGAAACAAGTCAGTCAGGGTGCGATGTAGCAAGATGAAACATACAACTTTCCTCAAGTTCCTAAATGTTTCCTCCCCCGCACTATCATGATCCGAATTCTCCCTTGCAAGTCTGGCTTGACCAGAGGATATACACTGGTACAAATAGGAACTGGAAACACAGGGAATCCAGGGTGGATGGTCCCTTCAGGACCAGTGGTGTGAGTGGTGATACTGGGAGTGTAGAGGGAGGGTGAGTTGGAAAGAGGGAACCAATTACTAGGATCTACATGTTACCTCCTCCCTGGGGGATGGACAACAGAAAAGTGTGTGAAGGGAGACATCGGACAGGGCAAGATATGACAAAAATAATAATTTATAAATTATCAAGGTTTCATGAGGGAGGGCGGAGTGGGGATGGACGGGAAAAATGAGGACCTGATGTCAGGGACTTAAGTGGAGAGCAAATGTTTTGAGAATGATGAGGGCAATGAATGTACAAATGTGTTTTACACAATTGATGTATGTATGGATTGTGATAAGATATGTATGAGCCCCTAATAAAAATATTTTTTAAAAGTTTAATCTCCCCCCCCAAATAAAGCACTGCTTGTTCTAACAACTATAGAAAGGCATTTTAACCATCCTCTTCTCTATACCTTAAAAACTCAAGGAATCACCTGTGATAGTTTTAAAATTTAAAAATTCACCAGAGGCTATTCAAAGACATTAATAATAGAAGATCTTAATGCCCCAGGGGATGGTCCATAAGACTCTCTACCACAAAACCACATGAAGATTCTGCATGGCACCCAAAAGCTGATTTGTAAAAACAACAAACATAGATCCAGGAATGAGTTTTGGGTTTATATTAAATATTGGATCCAACTTAAGTACAATTAATTCTTACTTCATGACCCTGCCCAATGGAAGAAAACCCAGAAGTTATGGTAGCTATAGAAGAGTATGGTGAAGAAATTATATGGTGCCTGGGTGTCATATGAAAATGCTTCTTAAAGGCTTGTTTCCACAGAGGCATCCATCTAAGTGAGATGCCACTAAGAGAACATGGAAGAAGCACACCACCATCAGTGGCTGATGGATTTAAAAATCATATAATCCAAAATCAAAGGAAGTAATAGTATCAGAGCCTAAATTGTGAGAATCAGGTTTGCAGAAGGCTGTGGATGTCAGAAGGAGTCCAAGATACATTTGTGGGATCTACATAGAAAATAAGCCTCAGGTGATTTCCTTTTATCCACATTAGAGGGACAGGTCAAAGATAAAAGAGAGGGTTTTCTGTTTGTTCATATTTTGGTTTAAGATGTGTTTTGTCATTGGAGGTGTCCCTCTTGAATATTTGTCATTATGGTCATTGTTTTTCAGTACACGGAACTTACAGGGACAGAAAGTATAATAAGGGTTTATGGGGGTAGAGTGGTAATGGGGGTGGGAGGATACAAGGAGTTCAAGAAAAAAAAGGATGCTTTGAAACTGTGGTAGCATTTGTACAATATTGCTTGATGTAACTGAACTATGGAATTATATGATATCTGTATTAATGACCAATATAATTGCCTATATAAAAGAATATAAGTATATAAAAACTTTTAAAACAATGCTCATAAGAACTTTATTTATATTGCTTTGTACTGGAAACAACCCAAGTACTCACTAACAGATGAATAAATAATAACAGGGTGATATTTCCATCCAACTAAATACTACATAACAATAAATGGAATTAACAGGATGATACTTCCATACAACTAAATACTATACAACAATAAATGGAATTAACAATCAATATGTACAAAAGTATATGTAAATCTAGACAGTTGTACTTAAAATAAAAGAATGTATGCTGCATGATTTCATTTATATACAAGTGTAGATAATGAAAACTAATATATAGCGATGAATAGAATTAAAAATAATAGGGTGGGAGGAAATTACAATGAAGCAATAGAAATTTTTTGAAGATAATCGATTCATTTTCTTAGTTATGATATGCACATGACTTTATACAATGTTAAAACATCAAATTCTACATTTTAAATATTTCAGTAACAAATATTCCTTTGCTCCATTCTCAAGAAGAAAATATTAATTCACGATATCTGAAATTAATTTAATTTAAAAATTGAATTTTAATGAGGCTGCATCAATTAAAATATGCAAGCACAATTTTTCAATGCCTTGAAAACAGAAAAATATTCAAATACTTTGGAAGCTAATTTACTTGGGAATTCTAAGAAAATCCTGGATTGTCTGCATAGTAATCTAATACCAAAAACTTAATTATCAGAAGCTGATAGGGAACGTTTATTTTAGACTAATGTGATGGTTATTTTTGTATGTCAGTTTAACTAGTCTATAGCGCCTGAGTCAACCAATAATCTTATTTTGTACAAAAGTATTTTGTAGCTGTGTTTAATACAATAATCCATTGACTTTATATCATTTTAGATTCCCAACCTTATCTGGCCTGTCACCTTGTTTCAGAAAATAAAATACTCAGCACTCCCTTGACTATTAAAAACTTTTGTACTATAGCCCATAATCCACGATAAAGTGTAGGTATCTGTTTTTGCAGCTTCCTTGGATCATTCCAGTGTCCCCCATGGAGTGATGTTGCCTGATTTTGGAAACACTGCTTTAAAAAAAGGAGATTAGCCTTGAAAATGTAGAGAGCCTTGTTCAGTAAAGTAAAACACCTTGAGTAAAGCTGAGGATCCCAAAAGAAAAAATTCAGTCCCCAAACTGCAGCACCAATTTCTGCTTCAGATTATAGCCTGCTTACTTATCCTACAAACTTGAGGTTTTCCAGTGCCTACGCATGTGCAAGGCAAATCATTTAAATACATACCATAAACCAGGATACATTTTTAAAAACACTGTTTTAGCATCAGATAACGAGAAGAAAAAATATGAAACTGTTGTTTCTCCACATATTTTCCATCTAGGTCTATACATTTCTGACGATGATGTTTCTCTTTCTAAACCTTCCCATAGGCTTGGGTGCTCTTTGTTTGTTTTCAATTTCGATACCATTTTAATATTTTTCAAATTTACATTCCATAAAATTGTATTAAAATTAAATTTGTAATTTACCAACTGCAAAGCTATTTATTTGTTTTACAAAGCCAGTTTATTCGGGGAAAATAGAAATATATTATTCCATAGGTCAATGCCATCAAACAGGATTGCACACGTTGACTTACACAATTTGTATAAAATTGTAGTTTTAGCATCCTCAGGGGACTCAAACCATGTTCCTTTTAAATGTTCTTGGAGTTTTAGGACATTCTACAGAGGGAACGGGAGTCTAAAGGAGCATAGACCGTAGAGTGGATGGATATGTTCAACAGGGTGCTCTGGAGACGCAAAATCATTGGCACTTGTAGGTGTACATATATAAAGTCAAAAGTCATTCTACTGAGTCAATTCCAACTCACAGAAACACCACAGAACAAGGTGTTTCAAACAAACACACGGTGTTTCATAGAACTGCCTTTTGGAGTTTTTGAAACTATAACTCCTTATGGGGGAAAGAAAGCCTCATCTTTCTCCCTCTGGCTGGTGGTTTTAAACTGCTGACCTTGGCATTAGCAGTTCAGTGTGTATTGATACAGATTTATAACAAGAAATGGCTCACATAATCGTAAAAGTGAGCAAGTCAATTCTGGCTCAAGTATGTGTATCAGATGCAAGCAGAAGACTTCTCTTGACTCTTTAACTAGATAGGTTGATTAACAGGAAGCTAGGAAATGAAGTAGGAAGAGCAAAGATTGATGCATGCCATGCTGATGAATCTGAGATAGGCTGAATGGATTCAAAGTCGTCAGTCTGCTGATGACTCCTGGAATGGACAGACAATAAAATAGGAGGCTGACATACCAGTTGCAGGATCCAAATTCAGCAATAGACGTGAGCTAGTTCCCACACACTGTCAATTTATAAGACAGGCCAAACTCTGAATGAAAACTCCCTTAATTGTATCAAGATTATGATCAAATTAAGGAGTCTTTTCTCCACAAACTGGTTTGATGCTTCACAGAAGATCCTCTCACAGAGTTGATTACACTATGTTAGATAGTATCATAAGAGAGTCCTGGCAAACTTAACACAAACCTATCACAGTTCACCCCTTTGTCAGCTTAGTATCTCCTTAAATAATACATCAGCATTTTTCAACCTGTGGGTTGCAACCGCTTTTGGGGGGTCTAATGACCTGTTCACAGGGGCCCCCCAATTCATAACAGTAGCAAAATTATAGTTATGAAGTAGCAACGAAAATAATTTTGTGGTTGGAGGGTCACCACAACATGAGGAACTGTATCAAATGGTCGCAGCATTAGGAAAGCTGAGAACCACTGCTATATAGTCTACAAACAAAGACAGTAATAAAGTCATACTTGCAGCTAATATTATATAACTAATATGCACAGAACCAAAAAATGCACTCACCCCATTTAAATTTTATATTTTATAACTAAACAAAATAAAACTATTTAATACACATATACAAAGAAAATATTTCCAACAAATCGCTATTTCTGTAACTGATCACATGGCTGTCGGTGGTATTAAGAACTACCATCTTCCACTACTCATTCTTTATTTCCTTTACTCTTGGCTAGTAAATTCCCTTTACTCTCAGCTGATCATGTTGTTCGTTCGCCTGATGGGGTGACCCAATCCTAATGTCAGAATCAGGTTACTACAGTCTACTCTTGACTTAAATCACAGGACAGAGTAATATTAAGGAGACAGTCTAAGGGATATCCTGGTTCTACACATACTCTGCTATACCTCCATTATGCAATGCCAACCCAATTCTC
This sequence comes from Tenrec ecaudatus, assembly GCF_050624435.1. Taxonomy (NCBI): domain Eukaryota; kingdom Metazoa; phylum Chordata; class Mammalia; order Afrosoricida; family Tenrecidae; genus Tenrec; species Tenrec ecaudatus. The sequence continues at coordinate 203,947 of NW_027459265.1, forward strand.
CCTTGGCAATCAGGATCAATCATCCCACTCAGAACATTAACACTCTCCTTTGGCTGTTGATACATGAGGTATCCAAAATGGCCAGGAGGCATTCATAACTCACGGTTCAATGGAATCAATGCTTTATCTCCAGTGGAGTATTCCTCCCTAAGATTTCCAGACCATAAGAGCATATGGCTACAGGAAAAGGAAGCACAAGTATTATGAATAGGTCATTGGAAATAATAGTGAGTAATGTCACTCACATTTAAACTTTTGGTTCCTGGACTCCATGGACCCTGGCTATTGGAGAAAAAGAACCACATACTGGGTGCTGATTTAGGACATATACAGACTCCTGGAGTACATTCCCCAGCCCAGCAACAACTCACCACTTAGCTGGCACCGTAATTGTGTCTTTAGAAATCTAGTCCATCCTCCCATCAACTCAACAGCTTCAGGACAGTGGAACATGGGGAGACCAGTGGAATCTATCGTCATGGGCCCATTGCCACAGTTCTTTGCTGTGAAATGGTCTGTGTAAGCTTCTCATGGATAAGACATTCTGTAAGTTTATGAGTGGTAGTATTGACAGAAGGATTGTGTGCAGGGAAAGCAAAGCTAAATCCAGAGTAAGTATCTATTTCAGTTGGAATAAAATACTGTCATTTCTATGAAGGAAGATCTGTAATCAACCTGTCACCAGGTTTCAAGTTGATCTCTCCAAGGAATGGTCCCATATCTTGGGCTCAGTGTTGTTCTCTGCTGTCAGCACATCAGACACTCGGCAGTGGCAGTAGCCAAATCAGCCTTGATGAGTGGGAGTCTGTGTTGCTGAGCACACACTTAACCTTCATCCTTGCCACCATGGATATTTTGTCACTTTGGGCAATGACAGGAATTGTTGAGGAAAGAGAATGACTGATTTCTACAGAACATGACATCCTATCCACTTGATTCTTAACATCCTCCTCTGCATGGGAAGGTAACCCTCTTTTGAGCATTCAAATGAGACATTCAGATAGGCCTTTTGACATACTTCTTCCCCACAACATCTTTGTCATCAATTTTCCAATCATACTCCTTTCAAGTCCCTGACTCTCCAGCTAAACCATTAGCAATAGTCATGAATCAATATAAAGTTGTGCATTTGCCCATGTTTCCTTCTAAGCAAGCTCCAAGATGCACTGCTCAAAATTCTGCCCACTAGGAGGAACTCCCTTCACCAGTTCCTTCAGCAAGGTCCCAGAGAGGGGCTACACAGTGTTGCTGCTGTGCACTTTTGAAGGATGCATGCACGCCATGCAGAACCATCAGTAAATCAAGCCTGCATTTCCTGTTTCTCAGTCAGCTGATCATAAGGCACTCCACATGAAATCATAAGTTAAGATTGGGGAAAAAGATAGTATGCTGGCAGGAGTGGAGACCATAGGACTTTAGCCTACTTCTTCATGCCGTTTGTTTGTACCGTCAGATCCTGCTCTAGCCTGGTCTTGTATATACCACTTCCATTTAATGACAGAGTGCTGCCGTGCATGTCCAACTTCGTTATTCTGGACCAGGCAGCGCTCAGGGCATGCTGAAAAACTCTCAGGCTACATGGTGATTGTTGGTGTATGTTGAGGTGTTCACTCTCCACTCTCCACTGAGGCCCAGTAGCCCAGTAGGTTAAAGGCTGTTTTTCTGCAGAGTATAGCAGAGCTTACCTTGAATATTCCAGGGTAGGGGTTTTCTCTGTTACTCACCAATAAGGGTCTGCGTCTGTCAAAGACCCCAACTGCATCTGTATCTACCACTGATACCTCAAGCATTAAACGTTTGAATTATAGTGTTGGAGAAGAATATTGAAAGTACCAAGGACTTCTAAAAGCACAAACCAATCTGTCATGGAAGAGGTACAGCTAGACTGCTACTTAGAAATATGACTTCATCTCACATTCTTTGGGCGTGTTATCAGGTGAGATCTGTCCTTAGAAAAGAATAGTATGCTTAGTCTCATCCATGGGCGCAGTTGTCAGGATGGGGCAGGACTGGGCTGGGTTTTATGATGTTGTACATAGGTCACTGTGAGTCCTAACCAACTGATAACACCTAACAACAACAGGTTATAAAATGCTAAGGGTTTTTGTTTTGTTTTGTTTTGTTTTGTTTTACAATTCTTCTTCTTAGCCAAGCTCCCAGCCCTTCCTCTCACTGGTTCTCATTATCTCAACATGTGATCCATTGACCTCTGCGGTGCTCTGGGAACCAGTGTACCCAGTGGCCTGCCTCACAGGCTCAGTGCTGCTCCTCTGCACTACATAGTGGTCTCAATGCTGCTCCTGTTCTCTGTCTCATGGTCTGGGTGGCAGGACCTCTGTTGCCTCCATCGCCTCAGAGGTAGGGATCTTGCGCAAGTTCCCTACTTGGCTTGTCTTTCTAAATTGGGTCTTGATTATCTCTCTTTCTGCTCATTTACATATCCAAAGGAATTTTAAAGCCAATCAATCCCTTCTATTAGTGTTTTAGACACCCTTTTTGCATGGCTCCAACCAATCATTGGGTAAGAGTTACAAGGGCATGGATAGAAGAACCATATCAAGTAACTTCACTTCACCACAAAGTTAATTAACATACTTTGTTTGAAATAAATGCACATTTGTATGAACAAGAAGCCCAGTTGCCAAACCTTTCTGACTTACCCTTACATTGCAAAGGAGTTACATTGTTGGAATTATAGTCAATGCCACAACAGAGGTGAATGGAAAACTAGTTTTCTCTGTAAATTTGTATCCACATTACAAGAAAAATAAATAAATTGAAAGAGATGTATGTTAGAAATAGAAAAGAATGCAAAGAGTGCGTGATATCTTTAGGAACGATTGCTCATTCAACATGGTTGTAGCATGAAGCTGCAGCCCTGTTTCTTACATGCTGAGTTTGAGCTGCATCTGCAACATCACCTTAGAGCTGTCTAGTCTAGTAAGCAAGAAGCTTGGTGGTGCTGCGGGCTAAGAGCTGAGGTGCTAGCTACCAGGCTAGCCATTCAGACCCAGTAGCTGATCCAAAAGAGAACGATGAAGCTACCTTCTCTTATAGTGATTTCCCAGCTTGGAAAACCAAAGGGACAGCTCTCCTCTGTCCCATAAGGTCATGCTGAGTCAGTATCAACTCATTAGCTATAGGCTTTAGTCTACTAAGAGACTGACTGCGGAAGTCCAATAGACTGAGGAAATTTGGGATGGGGAAGTAATTGAAGATATGGTTAACAGATTAAGTTGTAGGAGACTGTGAAAAGCACTTACTAGAAGACTCAACCTCATTGCCATTGAGGGAATGCTGATTCAGAGCAACCCTGCAGGACAAGGCAGAACTGGTTCTGTATGTTTCTGAGACTGTTGTTCCTCTTTATAGGAGGACATTTATATATCTGAGGAGAATAAAGATTTAGGAGACATAGAAGTGGAAAAATAGGTACAAAGTACAAAAAGGATATTGAGATTGTGCTGTCATAAAGACAGGAAGAAAACTAAGAGCACGTGACATCACGTTAGTCAAGAATAGTGAGCTATCCAGAAAGAAGGAGAGGTGAGGTGACAGTGTCAGTGAATAGCTTCAGTAAATTTATAAAATACATATAATATAAACTTAAGCAGCTAAATTTTATTAATACTTTTTAGAGAATACTAATTTTCCATGATCATCCTTCCAACTTCATTACTAACAGAATTTCAAATGAGTTATAAAATATTTTAACACATAACACAAAGTCTAATCATATACACTGGTATCATCATGTCAAAGGAAAAACAACACTGTGTTACGGGCAGTCAATAATTACGGATGACGGTTGATAGAGTTGCCAGTTGTAAGAACAGAAGGGAATATTGCATCGTTCAAGACCCAGAAATGGTGACATAGTCGCATTATATTTATTTAAACTTTAGGCTGAATAAACAATCAAAGAAGATGGACTTTATGAAGAAGGATGGAGGATCAGGATTGGAGGAAGGCTGACTGACAATCTTCTGGAGGCAGAGGACACAATCTTGCTTTCTGAAAGTGAGGAGGGCTTGAAGCAAAAATCTTGCGAAGATTAAGGATTAAACCTAATTCAAAGAAAGCAAACATCCTCACAAAAATAAAGCATCATGGTACACAGAGAAGCAGTGAAAGCTGTCAGGGCTTCACCTCGCTTGGAACCACAACCAATGCTCATGGAAGCAGCAGTGAAGAGCTCCAATGGCATGTTACATTGGGTAAATCTCAATGTAAAGTATTGAAAAGCAAGTATGTTATTTGGATGATTAAGATGTGCATGACTCAAGGTTGGGGTACAGAGGAAGCAACTGGGGTCCTTAGGAGTGACTTTGCTTTTGGGGGCTCTTACAGCTCCTATAACATTCTATACATTGATTGTATCAAGCATATTTACACATATATTGCCATCATTTCCAAAACATTTTCTACTGGAGCCCTTTGTATAAATCCCTATTTTCCCCTCCCACCTTCATGAATCCTTGATATATTTTATATTGTTATTATTATTTTGTATCTTAAGCTGTCTATTGTTTCCCTTGACCTACATCTCTGTAATTCATTGCCTTTGGAAGGGCCTATATATCCAACCTTGTGATGTGTTCCCCCTTTCTCCCCATGCCCCTTCCCCAACCATCCCCCTACCATGATATCGCTATTCCTACTACTGTTCCTGAGGCGTTTATCTGTCATGAAAACCATGAGCTCTTATATGTACCTATGTATGTTCTCCGGTCTAGACAGATCTGTAAGGTTGAACTGGGTCATGGTAGTGTTGGGGAGGAAGCAGTCAGGAACTAGAGGAATGATGTGTGTTTCGTCACTGCTGTACTGAACCTTGGCTTAATCATCCCTTCCTTATAACCCTTCTGTGGGGGGGATATCCAATGGTCTACAGATGGGCTTTGTTTCTCCACTCCAACCCCCTTGTTCACATCGATATAGCTGTTTGTTTTGGATCTTTTGATACCTGATACCTGGTCCAGTCAACACCTCGTGATCACACAGGCTGGTGTGCTTGTCCATGTGGGCTTATTTGCTTCCCTGCTAGATGGCTGCTTGTTTAACTTCAAGCCTTTAGGACCGCAGATGCTGTATCTTTTGATAGCCAGGCACCACCCACTGTCTTCACCACATTTGCTTATGCAGCCATTTTTTCTTCGGCAACCATGTTGGAAAGGTGTTGGAAAGGTGAGTATCAAAGAATGTCAGGTTATTAGACAAGTGTCCTTGTGTTAAGGGGGCCTTGAGAAGAGGTACAAAGCCCATCTACTATCTTAAAACATAAAATATAAATATATTTACATTGGCCTCTATCTCTTTCCTCTATAAATAGCTTTGCCTCCCTTTTCTTTCCTCTATTTACTTTCCCCTTCCTCCCAACCCACTATCTTGTTCACTCTCCATTCAGCTCTCCATAATTCCTTTAGGATACATTAAACCCCACCAGGCTTTATACCCCTCCCTCACCATCAATTTTAGATCTCTGTTGTTATCTTATCCCTGAGTGTATAGGCTTTCCATCCCCCCTCCTCTCCCAGTCTCCCCTGGAACAGCCAGTCCTTTTCTTCTCTCCTCAGGATTGTCTGACCTGCCAATCTTATCTAGATAGACATAGGGTGAAAGAAAAAGAAACAAAAATAATAAAAATAAGTAGGTAGTTGCAGGTCTGTCTGCTGACCCCTATGTAGGTTTTCTGACCAAGTCTGATGAGGTTTCTAACACTGTCCCCCACATCAGAAGTCCGGAAACCTCAGGGACTGGGTTATTTTTGTTCCCCTTGCTGCCCTGCTGCTCTCCCTATGTGTTTCACCCCACTGTGCCAGGGGCAGACGGGCACACTTTCTGCACGGTGGAGATTGTTCATCTAAGTAGAATTGGATTTCCCAGCCCCTGGTTGTGAGGGTAGAAATAAGGCCACATCCACTCTTCTAAGCCCTCAGTTTTCTCCAACCCAAACCATGGTATTTTCATTCGCCTCAGATTCATGGGAAAGTTAGACATCGAATAAGGAAGGCCGAAGAAGAATGAATACACTTGAGCTATTGGGCTGTGAAAATGATTGAAAGTATCATGGACTGTCAAGATAACACACATTTGTCTTAGAAGAAGTGAGGAGGCCAGAATGCATCTCACAGGCCAGGATGGTGAGACTTCATCTCACGTACTTTGGACACATTCTTAAGAAGGAACAGTCCCTGGAAATGGACATTTACTTGGTAAAGTGGCGGTGGCAGTGAAAAAGAGGAAGACCTTTGACTAGATGGATTGCCGCCGTGGCTGCAATAATGGGTTCAAAAATAAAAACCATGGTGAGGAAGGTGCAGGACCGGGTATTTGTCATTCTTCTGTACATCAGAACTGACTCATTTCACCCGACAATAACCGCAGATTAGGGCTGCCCCACAATCTAGAATTCAAGAGTTGGTTATTTTAAAATTCTGATACAGCCGCAGTCATTTTTGAGATTTGGGGTAGCTTCATACACTATTAAATTGACAGATACACATCTGCATGCCGTATAAAAGTATGAAAAATGAGCACCCTTAAGTTTTGAAATTAGAGTTCTCAGCAAAATGGATTCCCAAATTCATATGCACTTTAAACAGAAGTTATCTCAAAAAGGAATTATTTATGTAAATGCAGCACGTGGAAATAAAGGAACCAATGTTAGGTTCTTATCTTAAAACTATGTAGCATTAATTTCAAATAAAATAAAATATTTGTTGATGTCAAAATAACAAAATTACTAACAGCCAGTGGCTTTTTCATCACTTCACATTGCAGTATAAAGTATTACCTAATTCTAACTGGCATCTAGGCAATCAGAGTGCTAGTAGTATAAACAGGGATACTGGAATTCACTGTGAATTTAGAGGTTTCTAGGGAAACCTCTGAGGGTATTTGGGGTAATGAAAGCAGAGAGACAAGAAATATAAAGGAAATCAAAATTTTAAAGTACAATTATAAGAAAATAAAATGTGGTAACTTTATGTTACTTTAAGATATTCTAACATTATCATACAGCCAATTTTCCTTTAAAGGAAAAGAATAACTCTTCTCAATTAGTCCGTGACATGCAAAACGTTTTTCTTTCTATAATCCAAGCCGATAAATTTACCATTTCGATGTAGTATCAAGTCACTCAATGTAGTGAAGAAAAATGAATGTCATGTCCCATTCAGTCTGAACTATGTATCAGTTGGGAGGTATTGATCAAAATATGAACGATGTTTTTCATTACTGAAGGTACCCGATGCTTTGTTATAAATATCTTCTTGAGAATATAAAGAATCCACCTTTTCCACTTTTCTTCACAGAACAGTTTCTAAAGGCTTTTATTCAATGATTTTCTCCCCTCAAAACCCATTACTAGTGTTCCAAATATTTCCCAGTTCAATTTACATTAGATCAAGAAATGAAAACAGAAAGAACTAATAATGAGCCAGAGACTGAACTGAACCTTTTACCTCTCCAATCTCCAGTATCTAATGTGCATCACTAAGTTATAGTTCTAAAGTATATTATATAAAAAGGACAACATTTTATATGCCTAATGGGAAAATGCAAAGAAGAGAAAATTTTTGTAACTATCATAAAAATGTAGCTTCCTAATGGAATTGACAAGATGGAAATTTGCCAGCAGCCATTTTCCTAGCACCGCGGTTAATTGAGCATGAGCACACCATAGGTCAAAGCCACAGGTAACTGATCCTATGGCAGGGAGACTACGAAGAACAAAATAGTATTGGCCAGCTCACTTGAGATAAAGTTTATTGTGTCAACCTGGTCGATAAACACAGGTGGGGTTAATTGAAGGGCAGAGAGATAAATAGCTCAGTGAGCCTTGCCTTTCTAGTTCTGGAGTCTCTTGCTTTGTGATGGTCAGACCAGGGTGCAGCTGCCTTAGCCAATTTCCTGCTTCAGCTTGCAAGGCTCACTTCCTGCAAGACGTCCCATGAGGAAAAGCCACATGGACTTACCCTGGTGCAGCCCTGGGTGCTGGAGCACCCATGTGGAGACCCCTGCCAGTGCTGAGATGCTTACACATTCACTGATTTGGCTTTCCTCCTGCAGTCGGCATCATAGTGTGTGTTTTGTGAGATGGAGGAGGACTTTGTGGATTGGTTTTGGACCTATGGGCTAATGTTGGACTGTGGGCTTGGGCAGCAGTGGGTTGGGATGTTTTCTTGATGTGAATTTAACCTTTACATGAAACTGTCTTATACATATGAGTTTCTGTGGATTTGTTTCTCTAATGTACCCAGACTAACAGATCACTATTTGTTTATTTTTCCTTCACATCCTAATATACTACGCAAATTTTCTACTGTTATACCTGAAGTCTGTTTGAATAGTAATTAAAATGGGAACCAGTATTCTAATATAAACAACATGAACTGCTGCACTAAACTGCTTAGGTCCAAGAACAATAGAACATCTGCTCATGTTTGACTATAGCAGTTGGTATAGCCAGGCCATACATGGGGGATGGCACCCATATAGTTTAGCCATCCTTATGGCCTGGGAAGGAAGCATTTGAAAATATTTGTCACGTTTTACCTCAAGGAGAATTATTATTGTTATTGGGAGCTCTTCCAATTAAACAACCCATCATTCAATTAGATCATTATATCAGATAGTATAACAACCCATACTCCAATTAGATTAAGCATAGTTATACAACTGCTGCCACCATCATTTTAAAAACATTTTATTTCTTCTTGAACTCTTTGATATCAACTCTTCTTTATCCCCCCTGCCCTCCCCTAGCCAGGAACCCTAACTATTTTATTATTATGATGATGATGATTATCTTGCCATATCTTACACCACCCAATGTTGCCATTTCACCTACACTTCTGCTATTCATTCCCCGTAAGTGGGGCTATCCGGTCATCATTGTATCAGTTCCCCTGTCCCTGCCTCCCCCCCCCCCCCGCCCTCTTCTAGTACCCTCGGGGAATTCTTACTCCAATTACTATTTCTGAAGTGTTTAGCTATCTTGGATTTAATGTATCAAATGATTTTAGTTATGCAAATGAACATATGCAGGTGCAACATGATTAATGAGGTAAAACTAAGACCATAAGAGTAAGGGGAGGAAATATTGGATAGTTACGTGTTTCATCAATGCTATACTGCCTCCTAGAGATTTTTGTGTGTCTACATCTCTGGGTCTCAACACATAACCCACCCACTTGCCTTGAATAGATTCTGATTCATAATGATCCTATATGATTGCGTAGAACTGCTCCACAGAGTTTTATGCATAAGGTGTTAATTGAACTAAATGTAGACAATGAATAAGGAAAACCATAGAAGAATTGATGAATCTGCATTGTGGTGCTGGAGAAGAATATTAAAAGTACCATGGAATGTTAAAAGGACTAACCAATCTGTATTAGAAATAGTAAGGCCAAAGTGTTCCTTAGAGACAAACATCTTAAAACTTCGTCTTACATACTTTGGACGTATCGTAGAGACCAGTCACTGGAGAAGGACATCAGGATTGGTAAAGGGGAGGGGTGGAGAAAAGGGGGAAGGCCCTCAGTGAGAGGTACTCACATAGTGACTGCCTCAAGGGGCTCAGGAATAGGAACAATTGCCAATATGGCTCTGGACCATGCAGTGTTTCTGTTGTTCACAGGGTCCTTATGAGTCAGAGGTGACTGGAGGGCTCCTAGCAATACCAACATAGGTTCCAAGACTGTAGCCCACATGCCCACTCTCCACCCACCCCAAGCTAGAACTTAACAGAAGCTGACTGCTGTATTTTCTTCCCTCGGAGCAACTGGTCAATTCATACCAGCCTTTCAGTTAACAGCCTAACACTTCAACCACTGTGCCACCAAGGTTTCTTCAGTAAATAATAGATTACTTCCCATTAAGTTTCACAATATGTATCTATTAGTACACAAATAATAAATTTTACTTATTACATATTGTGTATATTTAAATTTTATGTGTTATATATATAACACTCATACAAATCATTTCCAGATCAAATGTATGTTTGCATATGGATGTGTGTGTGTGTGAGTAAACCATTGTTTCTGAATTGATTCCAACTCAGAGAGACCTGAAGGATGCAGGAAAACTGCCCCCACAGGGTTCTCAGTGCTGTAAATCTATGCAAGCTGACTGACACATCCCTCTCTCCCAGAGCAGCTAGTAAGTGTACAGCTAGAAAGTTTGAAATACCACCCTTTCTGTTGAAAGTTGAACTTTAAACCACTATGCCAGATGGGCTTCCATATAAATAAACCAAAAACCAGTATGTACACACAGAGACACATAGAGGCATATATACACTAAAGTTAACTGAATTTAAGCATATAAAATTCTATGAATCCATGATTCTAATTCACACTGGGCATAGCTGTATCTCTGTATGAGTGTGTGTGTGTGTGTGTGTTGTGTTGTGTGTGTTGTATGCCCTCAAATCAATTCCAACCCACAGAGATCCTCTGGGGCTTGCTTTATTAGACTGTGATCTTCCAGGGTCAGAGCATCAAGCTGTCACTGCTGTGGAGACACTGGGTGAGTTCGAACCACTAACCATTTGGTTAGCAGGTCGGGGCTTTGTCATTGTGCCGCTGGGCTCTTTTCTATCAGTCTAGCGCTGTGTAACTTACAACAGATCTAAGCATTAAAGACCGGTTTTCAGGACAAGAGATCCATTTTGATAACAGCAGGTACTAATATTCTTCAAAAATAATTTCCAAGGTCTCCGAGGTGGCTACAGAAATACTTAGAAGTTTTGCTTCTGACACTTCTAAAAACTCAGCGTGTTTGGTTCCTGCCCTCCTGAACACTACCACCCCTAAATTCCCATCAATTGCTGAGCACTCAGTGTGTCCTCATATATTAATGTAATTGCTGGATCTAACACTGCCATGTGTTACTCAAAACAAATAAACTATGAAAAAATTAATGATGTGGTATGCAATTCAGAAGTAGAGTATAGAAGTATTTCAGAAAGGTGTTTGAATCTATACAGGATAATACAAAAATCATATTAAATAATCAAAAGCTGAAAATTGACCTTTGCAAAAGTATTTATCAATATTTCAAAATATTTTATTCATAAAAATGTTTTTAAATGTTATTATAAAACACTTGAAAATTCTCAAGATTTTGAGTCATACCACATGTGTTGTGGTTATCATTATATCACAAAGATACATCATTTGTTTATTGCCTCTATTAAGGAAAATAACTCTGAGTAGTTAAAAGAAACTATTACAGTGATTAATTAGAAAATTTTGGCATTTTCCAATTCTGTGAATGGTGTAAGGCATTAAATTTCTAAATATGAGATAGCCATTAACTTTCAGATCCTAATTAAGTAGCCTCCTTTCCCTATTCTTAACTCCACACTCTCTTAAAGAGCTCTTCAAAGTGACGTGCGAAAAAACAATGTATCCACTAGATGGGTCAGAGTGCTCAGCATTGAGAATACCAAGTGTATGAATGGAAATGGCAAGTGGAAAGTTAGAAGGCAAACAAATAAAATGGGAAGAATATGTATAACTTTATATGCCCTGATTCAAGTTTGGGAGAACCTAGAAAAGTATGTGTTTAAGAGATAACTCTTTTCTTGAGTCATGAGCATCACCTGGGAATTTTTTAAAAAGTAGAATCTCCCACGGAGCTTCAGACCTACAGAATTTGAATCTGCATTTTAACAATATACTCAGCAGATTCATATGTACATTTAAGCTTCAGAAGCAAACCGTCCCAACGTGGGGGTGTCTTTCACAACTTTCATAAGGCCATCCACTATGGTGTGAGAGTAAATTAGAAGTTGTTCTATTTATATTTATTTCTGCTTAATGTAAACGTAAATAGACTAATCGTTTCTATCATTCAACAGATGAGCTGATGTCCCTCCTTGGTTTGTTTATCAAAGAACCCAAAGCGAGAACAGGCACTCCATACTGCAGCAATGGCATGGGCCCCCTCCCTCGGGGCTCCTCCAACTTTACTTGAGGGGAGAAGGGTCTCATTCCACATCTGGCCAAGTATGATTCATAGCCATCCTCCAATCTTCTTTATCCTACCATTACACTACTGTCCATCCCACCATACTCTACATCTTGGCTTGGTTTAATAATTATTACCCACACAAAACTCATAAATAATACAATTATGGGGCTTATCAGGAAAGTTAACAGTCTAATAGTCAGAATTAAAAATGCTAAGGATACAGTTCAATTGACCAGTATTTCTTTTTAGCCATGTAGTAGAAAGCTCTCTACCTCTTGACTTTAGCCTTTGGCTCATTGTCCTCTGAAGCAGTTGGGTTAGTGTTTCATAGCTTCCTTGATGCTGATAAATTCCCAAAGACCACGGTACTCTACCAGCCAGGCTTCTTCCCAGAGTCACTCAGCTTTACTTGTCTGCTGGGTCAAGAATTCCACCATGCTGTCTCATGCTGCCACCACCACCACCACCACTTCTCAATGCCAAGATATTAATCCAGATAACAAAGTTCACTTTGTTTGTGGCTCTTCTTTCTTAATGGTCATGGAATTCGCCATTCCTGCTTCTCAGATTCCCACTGGAATGGCAAAATTCTCTAAACATACATTCCTATAGACCCTATTTGCATTCTCCTATCCAATCATTTGGTGGGGATTAACAATACTCTGGAGAGTAGATCCTTACCAAGATGCCATACCTTGGCAGCACTGCCCTTCTCATTAGTTCACCCTGAAGGAGTTAGGATACGTGGAGGATATGAATGCCCAATTAATGGGTTTATGAGTTATACTATCTAATTAGATAATTAGCATGTTATACCAGCCACTCCTTTGTCAGATTATGTTGTGTATTGGCTTGCATGTTGCGATAAAAACTGAAGCTATATCGCAAGTGTATCAAATATAAGCAGTCACCCACAGTGGAAAATTTTCAATGGAGCTTTCAGATTAAAGCAAACTTGAAAGTTAAGACCCGACTAGCTGTTTCTGGGTGGAAAAAAGGCCAGGGGAACCTTATAGATTGTGGCTTGACATTGCGGGAGATAGTGGCGGCAGATAAGCCCCTCGGTCTGGGAAGCAATAAAAATACAACTGGGAAGAGCTGCTTCTTAAAGGTACTGTCAGCTTTGATGACATGAATGGAGCAAAGCTTTGAAGACCTTCATTTACTACTGTAACACGATTCAAATGGGAACAAGTGCGACATTAACTAAAAATCAGAAACTGAAATATATAAAATATGGATAAAAGAAAACTGGAAGTTGTAAAACATGATGGATTGTTTACTAATCCACGGCATTGGTGAACCGACACGAACTGGTCCTGGACATTTGAACCGGACCATCATATGGTCTAATATCCCAAGAATGACAAATTGAAGAAGAACGGAGTCACAGCCAACATCAAAAAGAACAGTGCAGATATGACCTGAAATATAATGCAGTCAATGATAGAATAACACCCAGACACCCAAAAGGAAGGCCAGTTGATATGACGATTACGCTCATATTTACATAGGAGTCGCGATGCCAAAAATGAAGAAATTGAGGACTTTCATCAACTCTGCCTTCTAAAATTGATTAACCAAGTGACTGTAATGCAATATTTGGAAACTAAGAAGAATTAATGGTTGTAAAACATGGCTTTAGAGATAGAAATAATGCAGAGATTGCATGATAGATTTTTACAAGAAGAATAATTTAATCATAAATACCATTTTAAATAGCATAAAGGGCAACTGTGCACATGGATCCCTCCAGAGCGAATGCCGGCATGCCTTGTTTTACTGCACTTCACTTTATGAGCTCAGGGGAATATCCATGGAAGCCATTTTTCTAGGAGCATGTGAACATGTTGTGACTATGTAACATCTAATCCTTAAAATATTTCAAACTCCTTCACAATGCTACTGCATTGATAGACTACCAGACGGAGAGTCAGACACATTGTCCATGCACTAGTTCCAACTCATAGCAAAGCTACAGGGCACAGTAGAACAGCCTTGTGGGGTTTTGCGACTACAAATCTTCACTGGATCCTCATCTTTCTCCCTGCGATCAGGTGGTTTTTTTCAAATTGCTGACCTTGTGGTTTTCCGCCCAGTACAGAACTCACTACATGACCAAGCTTCCAACAGTATTTAATGTAAACATAATTTTATATGGACTAAGAAATAAAAAAGTATGGCTTACTATACGGCAATATCTATGAGGGCATATCCTCCCCCCCAACCCAGAAGTTTTGTTTTCAAAGCTATGTATTTAAATTTTTTTTCAAAACAACCTTATCACCTTCAAGGTATACTTCATTACACTTTAATACCTTTGATAAATATGCAATTTCATTCTTGAAAACGTTTCTCAAACTCATCTGTATGGACATCTGACAGTAACTCCTTCATTTTTTCTTCAGTCCTATGTTGTCAAAACGCTGGCCTTTCTGTCCCTCTTCATTTGTGTAAACAAAAAAAACCCCACAAAACGAGGTCAGGTGAGTAAGGTGCATGGGGCAAGAAAAGTATTCTGGTTTTTTTGCCCCAAACTGGTACACTGAGATGACTGTAAGCAGGCACATTTTTTTATGGTGACAAAACCAGCCCCCTGTCTGCCACAAATCAGGTCTTTTTTTTTGTTATACTATGTTACACAATCTTTTTAGAACCTCTAAATAGAAAGCTTGATTAACAGTCTGACCTGGTGGAATGGACTCCAAATGCACTATCTCCCTCACATCAGCAGAGCTTTTTACAGTTTTTCTTAGGGGGGGGGGGCACCTCCTCATCTATTATTGTGGTAGTCTATCCCCAAATATGTTATATCTCTGAAGCATCACTATCTACAGACTTCATATCTGCATCAGGATAATCAGTCAGAACAAAGCCAGGGGCCAAATAGAGAATAGACCAACAGGTTCTCATATGTAAGTTCAAAATGAAGCTAATAAATTAAAACAAGTCCATAAAAGCCACAATAGACCTTGAGAATAGTGTACCTGAATTCAGAGATCATTTCAAGAACAGGTTTTACACATTGTGGACTAATTACATAAAACAACAGGAGTTGTGGAAAGATAGCTAAGGGAGCGCACGTGAAGAAAACAAAGAAGATTAAATAAAAATCAGGAAATAAAGAACAAACCAAAATGGAGTCACAAATAACTGCAAAACTGCACTGACCATAGAGTATACAAAGCAAAGAGATAATTGTTGTTAGGGGCCATTGAGTAGGTTGTAATCTTGTCTTCTTTCCTGTCTTTTTTAATACCTTTTGCTTTTTCATGAATGATGTTCTCGAGTCCTCCAACAGATCATCTGGACTTCGGTGACTTAAGTGTTCATCAAATCAGTCCAGATGTGCTCAAATGCTGGTGGGGTAGACGCATGGCCATATTTCTACTCTGGGGGACTTGTTTTATTTTCCATCAACTTCAAACTTAACTTACATATGAACAATTGGTGGTTCATCCCACTGTCGTTTCCTGGCTTCGTTTTAGTGCTTCTCTATCGTTTCTTCCCAGGGATGTAGTCGATTTGATTTCTATGTATTCCATCCGGAGAAGTCAGTGTGTATAGCAGACTTTTGTGTTGTTGAAAAACTGTATTTGCTATGACTAAGTCGTTGGTCTTTCAAATTCAATCATGGACTTTTCAGCTTTGTTTCTAGCCTCATGTCCCCCTTTCCCCAGCTACTGTTCCCTCTTGGCTTCCTACTTGTACATTTCAACTTTCAATAAGTACAAATGCAACTTAATGTTTGATCAAATTCAGACCGAAGACATTCGTAGAACTAGCCAGTTTTTCAGCACTGGTTTTTGTGGCAGGTGCATACATTTGAATAATAGTATTGGTTGGATTTCCTCAAAGGTGGACAGAGATAACCATATCACAGACAGCATTATACATCAGAGTAGATCGTGAAATGTGCCTTTGGACCATGAAGGCATGCCATTCCTCTTGACTATTTCATTCCCGGCATAGTAAATCACAGGCTTTTCTGATTCAAAAAAGCTAATGACAGTTCATTTCTGCTTACTAATGCCTAAGATATTAATCTTTATATATTCCCCTTTATTTTTGATTAGTTCCAATTTTCCCAAATTCATACTTTGCACATTCCGAGTTCCAAACAGTATCAGATTTTTCAGCTCTTTCTTCCCCCATAGCCCATCAACAAAGGAAGACTCCAAAGCCTACACACCATTCATGCCAGCATGGTTGACTCTCCTCCAAGAAAGTAGCTCCTCCTCAGTCACAGTTGAGTGCCCCTGACCCGAAGGGCTCATCTCCAGCACTATCTCCCACGCAGCCTTCCTCCCATTCATCAAGTCATCAAAAGCTGGCAATGTTTTGAAGCTAAGCATAAGGTTTTCAGCAGCTACTTCCCTGAAGTGGGCAGCCAATTCTTTCTTCGTTGTTGTTAGTCTGGAAGCTCTGCTGAAACCTGTTCCCTTTGGGTCATTGTGCTGACGTTTGAAACAGTGGCATAGCTTCTGAAATCATAGCAAGACACAAGCGGCCACAGTAAGACAGGCTGACTGACAAGTGGGGAAAGCAAGCAGAAGATGTGCTTAAATAAAAAGTTGAACAGAAGATGCCAAGGGTGGCTTTCAGAAACAAAGTAAAGCGTTGTAATGAAATGTGCAAAACCCTAAAACTAAATGAGGTGAACGAAGCCATCATTTCTAAAACTAATGAAGAATCATATGATTAACTAAAGAAGAAACCCAAGCCTATTTTGCAATATGAAAAGATTCAAAGACTCTGGAAGTATCCAAAGAAGATAGTTATGCAGAGTCAGGATAGCAAAAAGAACGGGCAACTGTCAAACATTTCAGCAGGTAGCATGGGATCCCAAGATGCCAAAGCCCCTCCATGAGATCCGCTATGAGGTATCAAGCAGTTGTAAGAAGATGAGGCTGCATTTGAACACCTCCAACTTCCACTCGTCTGGTCTTCATTTGGTGTGTTGCTTGCCTGCCAAGCCTGCTTACCTTGATTCACTTGTCTCTGCAGACAGAATATGTTGATCCTGGGAGACATCCGAAGTTCCTTCCAACAAACATTATGAACGAAACCAGTTGAGGGGAGTACATTCTGATGAATGGCAACTCCATGACTGTCCAAATGGAATGGTTCTCCATAGGTTTTTTTGGTTTTGTTTTTTAATACTTTTACTGGGTACTCTTATGTCTCTTATCACAATCCATACATTCATCCAGTGTGTCAACCATATTTGCACACATGCCTCCATCATCATTTTTTTTTATGTTTGAAATGAGCTTGCAGGTCATTCAAGACTCCAAGTCCACTTCAGCTTTACTTTTCCTCCTTTTATCGCCACTCAGACCAATACATAGACCAATACATAGAGGGACAGGAATCTGGAGGGTACCATCATCATTTTCAAAGTATGCTCTTGAAACCTGAGACCTGATATCAGCTCCCCATTTCTTCCCCTTCCTCTCCCACTTTCCCTCCCTCACAAACCCTTTATAAGTTATAGATTATTATTCCCATAACTTACTCCATCCTCTGTCGCCCCTCACCCACTTTTCCATTATTCATCCCCCTGGGAGGGGATTCCAATAGATGCCTATGATCGAGTCTTCCTTTCTCCCCCTAATCCTACAGGTATCTCAACTCTCATTGTTGGCCTGGGGGAGTTATCTTTCCTGGATTCCCTGTGTTGGGGGCTCTTATCTGTAGCAGTGTGCATGCTCTAGTCTAACCCAATTTGTAAGGTAGAATTGAGGTCATGAAAGTGGGGTGAAGGAAGCATCAAGAACAAGAAAGTTGTGTGTTTCATCAGTGCTATTCCCTGAGACCTCTTTGTGAGGGGATGTCCAACTGTCTAGAGATGGGCGTTGGGCCTCCACTCCATGGCACCCCTCCCATTCACCTTGGGTATGGTTTTATTCTGGGTCTTAGATGCCTGATACCTGATCCTATTGACACCTCCTGCTCACAGGCTGGTGTGCTTCTTCCATGTGGGTTTTGTTGCTTCTGAGCTAGATGGCCACTTGTTTATCTTCAAGCCTTTAAGACCCCAGATGCTATATCTTTTGATAGCCAGACACCATCAGCTTTCTTCACCACATTTGCTTAATCACCTGCCTTGTCTTCGGCGATCATGTCAGAAAGGTGAGCATCACAGGGTGCCTGATAGCTGGTTTTTACTTTTTTGAAAGAGAGGTACCAAACATTTATTCTGAGACATTGCTGGATGGAACCAAACCTTCAACCTTTCCATAAGTAGCTAAGAGTGTTAACCATTGGCACCACCGAGGGAATATTACCATATATACCTTAAATTTTTTTTCAGGTACTTAAAATCTAGGCTACTTTGCTTGAGAAGCTATGTCATTAATCTCGATGCATCTGTTCTTTAGCTAATGTTTATGAAAAAGATATTCATTTAAAGGTCAAATATGTCAAAAATAGGTGGGATTAGCATTTAAATGTGAAAAAACTGTGGTTAACCTCAATCTATCTTTTTATTCTTTACTATACTACATAGCCTGAAGTGAAACTTATTATTTAAAAAATCTTTTTCAAAAAAAAAATCTACCTACCCCCTCCACTATCATGATCCCAATTCTACTTTACAAATTCGGCTGGACCAGAGGATGTACACTGGCACATATAGGAACAGGGAATCCAGGACAGATGATCCCTTCAGGACCAGGGGTGAGAGTGGCGATACCAGGAAGGTGGAGGGAGGGTGGGGTGAAAAAAGGGAAGTGATTACAGGGATCTACATATGACTTCCTCCCTGGGGGATGAACAACAGAAAAGTGGGTGATGGGAGACGTTGCACAGTGCAAAATATGACAAAATAATAATTTATAAATTATCAAGGGTTTATGAGGGAGGGGGAGCAGAAAGGGAAGGGAAAAATGATCAGATGCCAGGGGCTTAGATGGAGAGCAAATGTTTTGAGAATGGTAATGGCAATGAATGTACAAATGTGCCTGACACAATGGATGGATGTATGGCTTGTGATAAGAGTTGTATGAGCCTCCAATAAAATGATAAAAAAGAAAAATAATAAAGGCAGTTCGTAACATGGACAAAAGAATTGAAAATGCTGATCACATAGACATCTTATGTTACTATATAGAAAAAAATAAACAAACAAAAATCTCCAGGTTTATTATATGGGATGCTGGCGATGAGTTCTGCACAAGCCGTCCTTGTAGAATTGTATTGTACCAGGGCTCTCAGTAGACTTCCTATACATTCATTTGCCCATGTTCCAATGAGTTCATGCACATGTTCAGCTAGATTACTATTTTATAAATGTCGTTGCTCCTTACTAAGTGAGAGCTTGTATTCAGTAGGATGGCATATTATCTGGTGTTAATGAAAAACATCACAACCGTCTTCTCTCATACATAAATACTCTATATTAAGAAGTAGGAAATTTCAAACCTTCAAGTAAAAGGGAAAATTTGAGATTAGATGCAAACCATGCTCTGTTGGCACTCTTAAATTAAGAAAATACATAGGACACAGCTCTGGTGGCTCCACTCTAACAAAGTGACGCTTCCACTCTGTGCATAACAGCAGGTGGTAAAGTGGCATTATAAGCCAGTCACTTACACTTCAAGCACAAAGGCAAAGGATCCATTTTACTTTTAGAGTTAGCTTAAATCATTGTGTTACACTTGTCTACATATATTAAAAGACAATAGTAAAAATTTTAAAGTTTGCTTATCTCCAAAGGCAAACACATATGAGATATAACAATGCTCATATTGTTTTTCTTTTCTTTATCTTTCTTTGAATTTTCTTCCAAAACTGCTTTCTTATAATTGGACTAACCCATGATAGCACACTGCATTCTCTAAAATATTTTTAAGATAATAGATATTGTTTTCTTATAATCCCATATTTAAGAATATCATCTATAATAGGCAAGGTGTAGAAAATTGTATGCTTCCTTGAAAGATAGGAAGAGAAATACCATATGATCCAACAATCTCTACAGCTGGGATGTCCTAAAATCAAAAAACAAGATATGTAAGATTAACAGATTTTTGTACACTCATTTTCACGTTATAATAGCAAAAAGATAGAAACAATGTAAATGGCCATCAATCAAAACTGGATAAGCAAATTATGGAACATATACACAATGAGTACTGGACAACACGAAGGAACAAGGATGAATCTGCAGAAGTCTTCGTAACATAGAAAGACCTGGAGTCTATGCTGATGAGTGAAATAAGTCAATCATAAAAGGTGAAATATTCTGAGACCCCTACTATTAAGTGCCATGAAAATTTTTTCACACTCAAATTGAAAATCTTTGATGATTACCCTGGATAGAAGGGAAAAGGAGGGTAAATTACTGGTGGGAAGTTATACAGGTATTCACTTGGGTGCAAAGAAAGGCAATTTACACTAAGAGGGGAGTTTTCAAAAATATTGGAGTTCAGGGAAGACATTGGGGAATCTTCAGAGTTAAAGGAAGGAGAGGTAGTGCTATTATGTCCACTTCCTGCAATAATGATATTAAAGAGATCTAAAGATGGGCACATGGGCTGATGGATATGGGAGGGAAAGTGGAAGTATAGCCACAACTTTATACGGGCTTGACACAGGATACTGTCTCTCACAAGGAGACCTAATAGTCCTCTGGCTAAATGTTGGACCGCTCATCACAAGGTTGGAGGCTCAACCTCCCAGCTGCTCCATAGGATATAGAGGAAGCTGCCTGCCCTGGCGACGGTTTACAGTCTTCAATTACTATCAGTCTCATGGACTTGGAAGCTGCGTGTTTGATTATATATCTTTGCTGTAAATATAGTTAGAAACGCAGTAAAGTGGACAGGGTTCTGAAATGTCTTAGACATAATCACACACCGAACACCTTGAGTCACAGGTCTAGTATCTTAGGCCCATCATCTCAAGGGGCATCAAGATCAACTGGCATGACACAGTCCTTGTGGCATACTTCGGCGATTGCTGACAATGATTTAAAAAGTTGGTATGCAGCCATGTAAGGTGCAAATATTGGTTTCCCCAGAGGAAAAAGCTTGAAGAAATTGAAATCAGTTATTCCATTAGACTAAAGGTCATGACAACATCAATCTCTACAATCATGACACAAGGAGAACTAGACTGTGCTCTGCCTCCACAGCCACCTGCTGCTAAAAGGGTCACATTAGTGGGTTCCACATAGATGGGGAGGAAAATTAAAAATCATAAAGAAGCTTAGTAGCTGACTAGAGACTGGTGGAAACTACTGCCCCCACCTGCCTCCAGACTATGGTCTTCAGTTCCCTTCAAGTCTAGAAATGAACTCAGCGCAGACTCCATTTTTTAGCTAAATCGATCTCTAAGGAAAATAGGAACGCCATGGAGGCACACACTCCTTAGAGGAATCAAGCAGTTGATGTCCAAAGGGCACCATTGAGCCAAAAACAAAGCTCACACACGTTGAGAAAGGAGGAGGAAGGATAACAGAGAGCACAGGGAGAAAGTGAGATGAGTGATGTTACACTGTCGGGATCGCAACCAATGGGATGAAACAAAATGTGTATAAAATTATTAAATGGAACATTGATTAACTCTATAAACATTTGGCCCATGCGCAACACAAAGGCTTTTTTAGACATTCTAAAGTAGTTAAACCAATTAGAAATCATTACCTGAACTTTAAATAAATTGTACTGGGATACTACTACCCTAAATTTAATGGGCCATTAGAAAATGAAAACACTTAACTTCTTAGCCTTAAAATTCTATTGAACCAATTCTTATTTTCAAAGAAATTGATTTCTTAGCATGCATCTTCATGTAAGGAAAATATTTTTATCGTGAATTTATAATGGTGTTATCATATATATACCCTATTGCTAGCCCAAATAGCATCATTGTACAATTTAGAAAACATCACCTCTCCCTCCGAGCACTGTTCTGCTTGTTATCTGAAACCAGTATCAGTACACACACAAAAAAAACCTATGCTTATGAACATGATTTCTAGTGTTGCACAATGTATAACTTAACCTATTAGATTATGCCAAAACTTTGTAGAAGATAAATTTTCCAATCCATTCAGATCAAATGTTTAATGCACTCTCCACAAATAGTTGAGGTAACACTCAAAGAAGCTGGATTGTAGGAAAAAAAGCAGCAGAAGCAGAATTTGAGGATGGCTTAGTAGTAGCCTGTTTTTTTGGTTGCTGTTTTTTAAATCATTTTATTGGGGGGCTCGTACAACTCTTATCATAATCCATACATCCATCCATTGTGTCAAGCACATTTGTACGTATGTTGCCATCATCATGCTCAAAACATTTGCTCTCTACTTGAGCCCTTGGTATCAGCTGCTCAATTTTCCCCTCCCTCCCCACACCCACCTCCCCCATGAACCCTTGGGATGAAGCACTTGCTAATGAAGATTAAGGACTGCAGCCTTTAGTATAGATCACTCAAAGTAAAGAAGATGAAAATCCTCATGTTTGGACCAACAGGTAACATGATAAGTGGAGAAAAGTTTAAAATTGTCTAGCATTTCATCCTGCTTGGAAGCACAATCAATGCTTATGGAAGCCCCAATATCGAGCTCAAAGGATGTGTTGCCTTGGGTAAATCTGCTGTACTCAACCTCTTTAAAGAACTGAATAAACAAAGATGCACCTGAACCTGCAACAAAGATGCACCTGAACCTGAAACAAAGATGCACCTGAACCTGCAACAAAGATGCACCTGAACCTGCAACAGAGATGCACCTGTACTAAACCTCTTTAGAGAGAACTGAGTAAACAATAAAGTGGACCTGACTCAAGTCAGGGTATTTTCAATACCCTGACATGCACTTGAAAGTTGGACATTAGATATGGAAGACTACAGATGAATTGATTCATCTGAATTGTGAAAAGAATATTGAAAGTATCAGTAACTGTCTAAAGAACAAACTGATCTGCCTTGGAAGATGTATGACCAGAGTGCTCCACAGAGGCAAGGATGCCAAAACATTGCCTTCACATACTTAGAACATGTTGTCAGAAGAGATCAGTCCCTGGAGGAGACCATCATGTTTGGGAAGTTAGGTGGCAATGAAAATGAGGAAGGCCCTCAACAAGATGGATTGACACAGTGGATCCAACAGTGTGCCCAAGCAAAGGAACACATGTGACCACGGCACAGGACTAGGCGGCATTTCCTTCCATTGTTTGTGAGTTTGCTATGGGTGGAAGCTAATTCGCTGGCACTTAACAACAATGACAACCCAGAGGTTTTGAGATAGGTTTTCAAGTCAATAAAGCACACACACATACGTACACACGTTAACTTGGGAACTATCCTATTTTGATCAAACAACATGATAATCATCAAGCACATAATTGGAAACTAGTTACATTTTGCTTGAGAACAAATATAACAAAACACAAATGGACATAAGCTATAAATATGAATTTCTGACGAGAGCTATTGAATGTCAGGTAATGTGTCAGGACAGCCTTGTTATTTAGCCATGGTTCTTAGCTTTGCTGAGTAGTAGGATCAATTACAGCATTTAAAAAATATATTGATGCCTTACCCCAGGCCAGTTTAATCAGAATCTCTGAATCTAAGCATCAGTGGTTTTGAAACTTCCCCAAATGGTTCCTGATACCAACTCAGAGATTAGAAACTCTTCAATAGATGGTTTTAGGTTTAATACTCTATCCTGAAAGAGCCCAGAAGATTGGTCTTTACATTTTAGTGTCATCAGAATGCCTTGTTGTTACGTGGCATCTAATTGGTTCTGTCCCAGAGTGACCCCATGCACAACAGGGACACTACCTGCCTGGTCCTGCACCAGCCTCACAATTGCTCCTATGCTTGAGCCCATTGTTGGAGCCACCGTGTCACTCCATCTCATTGAGGGCCCTCCTCTATTTTGAGGCCCTCTCCTTTACCTAGTCCGATATCCTTCTCCAGGGACTGGTCTCTTCCGACAATATATACAACACACATAAGGAAGTCTCGCCAAGCTGGTCTCTGACCCAAACAGGCTTGGTCGACCTTTTGGCAGTCCATGGTACTTTCAATATTCTTCTTTAGCATCACAATTCAAATGTATGTACTCTTTTTCAGTCTCCCTTATTCAATGTCCGACTTTCACATGCATATGAGGCCACTGAAAATACCATGGCTTGGGTCTGGCGCAACTCAGTACTCAGAATAATGTTCTTGATTTTCATTTCTCTAAAAAGATCTTGTCCAGCAGATTTACCCAAACGAATGTGTCTTTTTATCTCTTGATGGCTGCTTTCATGAGCACTGATGGACTGTGCTTATGAGCAAGAAGAAATCTTTGGCAACTTCAAACTTTTCTCCACGTATCATGACACCACCTAGTGGTCCAATTGTGAGGAGGATTCTGACCTTCTTTCCATCAACTTGCCATCCATACTAAAGGCTGCAATCCTTGATCATAAGAAACACTAGGAGGGTACAATAAAACTGTACTTCCTGGGCCTCCTCCCAAATGCATGAGTCTGTAGATGCTGAGGCTGCTGGTCTGAGCCCGACTCTTGAGCAACCAGTTACTCAAATGTCGGGGACAGCCACACTGACCTCCCACAGAGCTTTGAAGGAACGCAGAATCTCAAGCCACAGCACAGAACAATTGGATCAGAATCTGAATTTTCACAAAACCCTCTGGTGATTCGTAGAGAAATTAACATTTCAGAAAGCGTGGTGTAAATTATACCCCTACTTTGGCCAAGAGGACTAGGAATGGGATGGAACAGGATCTGGAACTGCCGGTAACTTGAGCGCTAACCTTCGAAACCCTTCGCACTAACAGTGTCGTGCAGAAATTCAAGCCTCGTGTTGCCAGGTATTCCAATATCTCAAAAAATGTGAATCTGGATGCTTATGTGAAATCTCCCAACTGTAAAATATTGGCAATTAATTCAAAGGTCTCATAACGTCTTCTAGGCTAAATAAAACATGCCCGTGGGCCATAGTTCGCCCACCGCCTTAATGTAACCCCTAACCTAAAAAAAGTCGATCGTAACTTAAGTTAGTTTGGGGGAAAATGTTGGAGATGCCTTTAGAACACTCTCTTTAAAAGCTTTAGATAAATGGTATCTTTGGTAACATAATTATTTTCCATTGGGCATAGTTTGTCTGACAAGGACTCAGCAAAGCAGTAGAAATGAATGTTAGACAGGGCAGCTTTGAAATATAAGTTATGGGAGAAAATTTATGCAGCTTTAAGGCAGGAAGCAAGAGAGGCTGCCCAATGCCTCGGGAGGGCCTTTGAGAACATGAGATGTGAGAGCAATCCATCTCAAATGGGAAGGTTTGAGGCATTTGATTATGTTTACTAATAAATACAACCATGGGCATGGAAAATATTTTAGTCACAAGCCTTTAGGAATGAAAGAACAGCCGCCTTATGGATGTAGAATTTATACTCACTTATTAAGTAAGTATATCAGTTCCAAAGTAATATCAGTTCCATAGTATCTCTCCATCTTTATATAAAATTATTGAATTTTATCATTTCCTTTTAAGAAAAAGTAGTTTAGGGGGTGGAAAAACTACAATCAAGATATACAAATAGGCTCAAAGCACTATATTGTGAGGATCTTGGGCCGTCATCATGCCATCCCTTTTTAAAGATACCTTAGAAACTTGTAAACCATCTAGAAAATAACAAGAAGGGATCTTTCAGCAAGGTCAGTTAGGACTAGAAAGTGCACAGCAGGCAGCTAAGCCGCCGAAAAGAACCATGAAAGTCAAATGATGTGTCTGAGAAGGAGAAAGGCGAACAGGAAAGTGATGAGAACTGCTTATTACTTCCCTGGAACAGGAGTAAACAAGCAAAGTTTCCTAAACACATGGAATGAAACAGAAAAGGCTCAGGAAACTTTCCAGTCACCTCTCAGTAGGCTCTGCTTGTGACTATATCTCCTTTAAGAAATGACCCTAAAAATGTTTTGTTTTTTTTTTTTTAAAGACGTGACCCTTTACTCCATAATCTCAAATGACACTCCCGGATCACAAGCCCATTTCTTAGTCTGTCATAAAAGGTGTTCACGATACAAGGACAGGTTAGCTCTAATCCTCTTAAATCAGAAAGCATTAACTCATCTCTTTCCAAAGCCCTCCAATTAGCCCAGCAATTAAGACAATAGGTCCTTGTCTGCACGCTACAGACATATCTTTAAAATGGGCAAGTGTCTGCCATTGGAGTAATGAAGTAAACCTTAAAGTTTAGCAGGATGATTTGGGGTCAACATTTGAAGAACTACTATTATCTCATAGTTGATTCTAACACCAATATGTTTTCATTATTTTTCAAGTTGAATATTCAAGACACACGCATGAGGCAAACATATACTAGATGACATTATTTCCTTTAGCAAGGAAGACGCACATCATATAGAATAGTAAATAGGAGAAGACAGATAGGCTTTGACAGTTCTACAAACATAAAGGGAGTTTCACTTGATGCTGCCATGATTAGCGGCTTCAAGTGTAAATGATCCTACAACCTCACAGGTTCCAACACTTATTTGTCCTACTGCCCCACTCTCAGGAAAAACCCTTCCTTAACGCCTCCCCTGAAAATGAAATCTTAGGTATAGATCCAGATCTAGCTATCAGTGCCCTTACCCAGAACAAAGTATAGCCATCTACTTTTATAGCCCACACCGCCCTCTGGACACTTTCAGTGCCCCCGGGGCAGTCTTCCCACTGTGGAAAATACGGATTCTAAGATAAGCATTCACTTTGGGAGTCTTTTTATAAAGGGCCAAATTGAGTGCATGATGTGTAGATTATTGTTCTGAAAATCCGAAGTCCATTGTGTTTACCTGTGCCTGTGAGAAGCCACAATACACAGTACAACACATTAAAGACACTCTATATTAAAATGCCTTCACTTTTTCAGTTATTCTATGTCAGTGGTTCTCAAACTTCCTCATGTTGTGACCCTTTCATACAGTTCCTCGTGTGGTGATGACCCCCCCAACCATAAAATTATTTTCCTTGCTACTTCGTACGTGTAATTTTGCTAC
Organism: Tenrec ecaudatus; assembly: GCF_050624435.1. Classification (NCBI taxonomy): domain Eukaryota; kingdom Metazoa; phylum Chordata; class Mammalia; order Afrosoricida; family Tenrecidae; genus Tenrec; species Tenrec ecaudatus. The sequence goes on from NW_027459265.1 coordinate 230,961, forward strand.
TGTTATGATTCGGGCAGACCCCTATGAAAGGGTCATTCGATCCCCATAAGGGCCGTGACCCACAGGTTGAGAACGGCTGCTCTAGATGAAAATGCACTCACCTCTTATGTTTCTTTATAAGCAAGAAGAAGAAAGACAGTAACATTTAATCATGGCCTAAAATCTCTCAGGCCCTGTGCTTAACAAAATCACCAGTCTGATGGGATGTTGAAGGAGACAAGCTTTATGGTCTCTTTAATTAAAACTCTCTCTTTTCTGTGGAATATTTGAGCAATTTGATATGTAAATCCTAACCACAGTAAGTCACAGAATTAATTGTGACTTAGAATTAATTGCCTGTCAATTATAGCCTTATTATTCTACAAAAAGAAACTCCTTTACCTATGGGTTAATCTTAAATCCAAAACTACAGAAAGGATATGCAGTAGAAAAACAACAATTGTCTCATCCTGACTATGTTGACATAGTACATGATAAAAATAGAACCTAAGAGAGGAGAGAAACAGAGGAGGAAAATAGTATTTTATGTTCATACACAGAGCTTAATGCAAAATGTTTCACTTCACATATTCTTCATTTTTTATCACAAATTCAAAAATATTATTTTAATAGTTCAGTCATTAGCCACTGTTGTGTTCATACCCAGCTACCATGCTACATATCTAGTTATATGGGAAGAAATAAAATGCAGGGCTTTCTGGTTTGTGAAAGGCATTAATATGCATGAGAGTGCAGCTTGCCCCTTGTGGAGATGTAGAAGGTTCTTGTTAGCAACCTCCCAGACGTCTCCATATGTGGCTGTCTCTTTATTTGGAACTTGCCTTGGCCAGTGAATTTCCGAAGGCAAGAAAAAATATGATTGAGCATCCAGGCTTTCCTGATATCTCTTTGCCATCGCCATCAGAAGATTATGCTCCAAGAGGAGAACAAGAAACACCGAGTGGTTCCCCCCCCCCACACACCCCTATGCTGGGGTAGGGTGGTATGCTGGGATGGCACCATCCCAGAAACCCCAAGCATGATTTGCCAAGACAAAATCAAAAAGGGTGAAATAGATGCATCTCACAGCTCCATATTGCCCTCTTAATAGCTCTATCATCACACTTACCATATCACATCATCTTGTTCATTATTTTCTATTTTTCACTAGGATAATTTTCTATGGAACTGAAATTGCATTTTTAACCTTGGGGGCAGGTGGTTTGAGGGAGCAAAGGCTTCCTAAAAAGCAAATAAATATTGAAGAATTAAGCAACATAAAGAAATAGCAAATAATCTATTCAAACCCTTGCTTGTTATTCAAATGATTATCAAATAGCTGAAGTACATAAGTGAAAAATGTCCAGCATGATAAGAAAACATAAAGTTTGAGCTCTGCCCCATAAGAGAGTGGGACAAAGGCTTCTTGTAGTAGATGATGCTTGAGTAAGCTAGCATCAGGCCTTGAGTACACAACTAACTCCATGTGTTGGAGAACCTTGTTTAATGGGTTTCAATGGCAGATTTTTTCAGAAGCACTTGAGGAAGTTTCTCTACAGATGAAGCAGGAGTAAGAGCCACTGGAGAACGTTGGAATGGGTTAAGCTAAGCAGATGGAATGCGGCAAACCAGGACACGGTGGGTGAAATGGCACAGTCTTTGTGGGAAACAAGCTATCGATTGCTATCTTAGTCTGGACTTGGAAGCCAGGAGCATGAGAGTCCAAGGCTGAAGGAATGAATGTCCATGGTTCATCACAGGGGTCAGTGTCTTCCACGGAAAGAGCTTGGATTTGATTTCAGGGGCAATGGGAAGCAAAGAAATGATGCAGAAGATCAACATGACCAGCTTTGTAGCTTTGAGGTTTGAAACAAATCTCTGATGAAAGTGGCAGGAGGAATAAAATCAGTGACTAGATGAAGAAGTGTTTTAAAATATGTGAACCTGAAGGAGCGTTATGAAGAGCTGCAACATGGAAGAATGTAAAAGGCTCCTCCTGTGTTTATTGTCCGCAGACAAGTTTTTACGTGGGCGTGCAAACAACTGATACTGAATGAATAAGAAGAGGCAAACAACGGAAAGCAATGTTTTGTTTGCTGTTGCAAAAACATGAGTCACAATCCATGAGTGGCCAGCCAACAGGCATTCATCAAAAAGGTAGAGGGAGAATCGACAGATAGTGCAGTCAGAGGAAATAAAATCCCAAGAATAAAGAAAGGATCAATAATCCAAATGCAGCACAGAGATGCAGTTAGATAGGACTGAGAAAGCAATTATTGTCTTTGGTCATTTTGCCTTTCCCAGGCAGTTTGAATAGACTACTGGGGGTGAGAGCCAGACAAACACTAGCCTGAAGAATGACGCAGTAGAGAAGAACAAGCAGCACATCCTCCTGAGGCTGCAAACCCACGTGGATGGGGTAGATTTGCCCTAATCTAATTGTCCTATTTTTATGGAGCAGAAATAGCCTTTATGCTTTTAGCACATATCACTGACGATCTTTATCAAAATGGCTCAAAGATAGAGTCATCTTCCTCAGCCTGAGTATAGAACTTCAATCACAGTAAAAAAGGCATTATGGATGAGAAGTACCTCCATAGGTCTCCTAAATGAATGTGCTTGGGACACATGCCTGAGTGGTGCGATCATTAAGCGCTCAACTACTAACCAAAGGTTGGCAGCTCAAACCAGGATTTTGAACCAGTTTGAAAAGTTTGGTCAAGGCTCACAGACACAAGGGTTGCATACATACTGTTTAACAGCCAAATACCTCTGTGCCCAATGCTTTGACCTGAACTGAAGAAAGGTGGCTTTGCCCAGCTCAGACAGGAGCCAGCCCAGACATTCAAAGTTGTGAGGTCTGAGTGGGCCATTGCGTTCCATTTCCACTCTGGTCAAAATCTGACACCTTGAGAGATTTGGTTGCTCTGCGATCTGTATACTGTCCTTATTTTCATGGGTCATGAACAGGCCATTTGAAATTAGTCTTAGTCCCTGCTTTAAACCCAGTTAGAGGCCCCTCCACAGACAAGCCGGTAAACCCCGTAGAGCAGGGCTACCCCACATGTAAAGACCCCTGAACCCAAACTGGCTGAACGGCAACCAACAATCACTTCAGAAATGACAAGATCTTTGTGGGGATGGAATGCTATCCTACACATATGTCAAAGAGTAAAAAGACACGACTGTAAAACGACCTAAAGCTTTATTTGGGCCACCCCATCACATCATTAGTATTTACAAGAATGTGTTAGGTATGTCTAACACTATATTTAACCCATGTGTATTAAAAAAACCACAAATGAAATAGAAGACATGGGGAGGATTCTCATCCAAACCCACTTCTTTTTTTTAAATTTCAAGCATTGCCTCGAAAATAACTTTCCTTTCTATTGGTCACACGCATTGGCTTTACTATCTTGCTTATACCTACATGTTAGGGCTGATGTTTAACTAACACTCATGTCCTGTGTTTGCCCCACTGACAGCCAGAGGTACGAAATAGCTGCGGGTTGTCTGGAAATGAGACTGCATCTGTAACATCTGTCTTCATTCAATCAAAACCCAGTGCTACTTACATTTTACGAGTTTACCTGCAACAGGAAACCACTTTAAGAGTTTTAAGACATTCTCCTCCAGGAGGATTAACAGGAAGCTGTACTTTTCATCAAACTTTTCCAACACCTTCTGCCATTTCCCCCATCCTAGCTGTCCAGCTGGATGTCACCACCTTGCGTGCAGCAATGATGGAGTGTCTTATCCAGAGATACTCATTAGAAGAGGTTTTGCTGGAAAGTGAAAATCAGTCATTATGGGAGTAGGGGTGAGGCGAGCAAAAATGTACTGTTTGAACCAAGTTCTGCTCCTAAATCTCTTTAAGTCTAAGTTATATAAAAGTTATGTTCATTTATCATCAAACATTAGTACTTTAAATGATTGTATTCTTATATAGAAACACAAAAGAAACTTTCCAGATACACTACAACATCTTGAACATATTAGTAAATTAATAAAACAAAGAATGCTCTGATGAGCATCACAAAGCAGTGGCCATTTGTCACCAAGAACTATTGTATGTAAGTCAAAAATTTAAATCCACTGGCTTTATAGTCTGTTAGTGACTGCAGGTTGCACAGTAAGTTGGTGTTCGTATTCTGAGGACTGCCTTTCCCAGGTAATCTGAAAAGCTATTATCAAGCGGCTTTATTCCTCCTTCATCCAAACAACAAATTATCTCTTTCCACCAAAATGACGACATGCCGTAACTTCAGTTACATAGAAGTAAAGCCAGTTATTTGGGGAAAGGAGCAGTACCAATTGAGAAACTAAACAAAATAGCCGCGAAAGTCAAGGAGAAAGAAGCCCAGCATAACACAGCCCTTGTTCAATAGATACAATTTGGCCATCATTTATTTTTTTTTACTAAGTTCAGAGCCCTCTTGTAAAGTATAAATATCTAACAATAACATAGCATTTTGATGCTTCTTTATTCATTTTGAATTTTTCTCATTTCAGAGATTAGTAACAGCCATGAATATCCTCACCCCTTCACAATCACTAAGTGTATATAATTTACTGGTTTAAATAATTTCTATTAGTTCCTTGATTAAATCTGTGTCATATGTACACTTCTGTGCTTTACAGACGCCGTGAAGGCATAACATCGGAGTGCCAGTAACATGTCCTGCTTGCTCCCACTTACAAACATGAAGCAACAATCTGAGATACACTTAACCCTGCATGAGACCGCCTCCTAATGGTACAACAGCACCCAGTAGCTGTGCCAAGTAAATAGACAAAGCTGCATCTCTGGATCCTAGAGTCAGGCCGCCCAGAACGGAAACTGAATCCACCTCTTATTGCTGCTACTTTCTCTCTCTATGTCTTAGTTCCCATATTTAGTAGCTATGTTTTATATGTATAGTATATATATATTAAAATTATCTTTATATATATGTACATTATATGTATGTTGTAGAGTGGTTATGAAGATTAAGTCGATACATGTGATAGCATATAATGGATGCTCCATACAGCTTAGTTGGCAGTATTAACATGACTGTAGAGAGGTAAATGTATTTCTGGCCCCTCTAAAAGGGAAAAAAATGTTACAAAAAAAGTCAAGTCATGTCAGATATCAGCTTACTCTCAAAAACATGTATGTGAAAAGTGAATACAGTACCATCCAAGGCAGGGGTGGCAAGGCCAAAAGCAACCAGAAGAGGTAGGCTGTGAAGTACGCATGTAAGGATCCATTAGGATTTAAGCTGTGGAAATGTCCAACATCCCGTTAGTCCATACAAATTTTGAAACCACATAATGACCTAAAAGTGACAATCATAGTTGAAAGCTTGATGGATTCTGATTTCTAAGGAGTTCTTTCCAACAATCTATAATGTGAAACACTTACATGACAAGTCGTATGACTGGATTAAACCTGGAGAGTCCGGAGGGTAGGAGAATAGGGGTAGAATTACAGACCTCTTTCAACAGCCTGAAACTGTCCATGATGAATAAAGTTGAATTACCACGAGAGACACAATGGAGAAATGGGTGACAAATGAACAGGGAAGCGTCTACTTTGATGTGACATAAGAATAAGTCTACAAGGCACAATAATAATTATGGAGTGCTTATTTTCCATTAGACAGTATTTTAAGTGAGTGACTGACTCATATTAACTTGTTTAACTCTCATAATAACTCTAATTATAGAAAACAAACCCAGTTCTGTTGAGAATTGCAAAGTATAACAATACAAAATTTATCACCTATTACTTAACCAAAGTTAATACATGTCTACTTTCTAGTGATTTCCCTCCTTCCTTTTTCCATCCCTGGTAATTATTAAAGAACGTTTCTTTCTGTGTAGAAACATTTTCCTGAAATTTTATAATAGTGGTCTTATACAATATTTGTCCTTTGGTGAATGATGTCCTCCAGGTTGATGTGTGTTATGAGGTGTTTCATGGATTCATCAATCTTAGAGTTGTGTGTACGTATCATAATTGTTTATCCATTCATCCATTAAGGGGCACGTAGGTTGTTTCCATCTTTGCTACTGTGAATAACACAGTGAGTATTAGCATGCATATATCAATTCATGTCTCCGGTATATAAATCTAGTGGCAAGATTGCTAGATCATCTGATATTTCTACTTCTTTTGAAGGAAAATTCAGACCTTTTCCACAGTGCTCGCACCATTGTATAGTCTCACCACCAGGCTGTGAGGAGCTCCAATCTCCCCATACTCTGACCAGTACTTGTTGCTTTTCGTTTTGAACTTTGCTATAATTGCTTGTGGGAGATAGATCTCATTATTTTGATTCTCAGCTCTCTAATGACTAATGGCCACATAGCACATAGCTTGCTCACTGCCGACATAACAATATCAAAAGACTAGTTTCTGCCAAAGGAAGTCATGTGTGGTAAACAGAGGGTCACTGAAACAAGGGAAACCAACACAGAAAGAATTGACACGATTGCTAATCAATGAGCTCAGATATATCAATGATCAAGAAGATGGCATAAAACCCGGAACTGCTTCAATCGTTCATGTTTACGTATCATTCTGTTATACCTTGACTCAATGGGAAATAACAGCAACTCTTATTTTAATTCCCATTTTAGAGAGGAACAAAGAGCCTAAGCAACTTCCGCAAGGATACAGCTAGGAAGTCTACAGCTATTAAGGGCTGTAGAGAGGAATTGTGCACAATCTGACTTTTATTCCCTCTACTACCTTTCTTCCTTCCAATGTCAAGTGGCTTAAGGAATTAACCAGATAAGGTTGTATACAAGCTTAATTCAGAAATATTTGAAAATAGATAATGGAGTGTGTGTTTCAGGGTAGAGTCAAGCAGATATTAATAGAGAGTTAATTTGATACGGCACAGGAAGCATATGGATAGGTTAACTACACTATAAATTCCCTTCTTGCCTGTGTAGTATCAAATAAGATATGCTTAGAGAAGTCACACAGCAAAAGAATTAGATAAATTACTATGCTCATCGATACCTCAACCTTACAGAAGGTTCATGTGTTCTAAATTATAGGCAGCAGAATGGGCTGATTGCCTTGGAATCTTTTTTTTTTATATTATTACTTTTAGTCAGTCATTATCTTACCATTGGGTTTAACCTCATAAGACTACAAAACCCAACAGGGGGTACGTGCTTGAATAAGTAAAACAAAGCACTGTTGTTTTCTAATAGGGTCACAAGTAATGCCGGTAAATTAGTAATTAGGAGACTACCTTTATATAAAGAAAATTTTAAAATTTTAATGGGTTTGAATTACTATAATTAAATAAAGCTCAAACCCAGCAAGATAAAAAGGATGAATGAATGACTTCCCAAGTGAAATAAACTGGTGAGTTATCAGGATTAGGACTAAATCTAGTCATCCCCCAAATCTTTATTAATGACCAGGAAAAGCCTACAATATGCTAATTAAATCTATAAATGCAACTGAGCTCACACGATCTTTCCAAAGGTTAAGCTAGGACAAAAGTTAAAAAGAAACATCTTCACCTTAAGGAAAATATTTTTAATAAGTAGAAGTACTGTCATAAACTCTCACTCAAAGCACCATCAATTATCATTCAACAGAGATGCTCTTTAAATAAAGGTCAAATTCCACATAATCAAACTATGGGAACAGACACATGAAGCTGGCTTTAAGAAAGCTTCACCATTTACATTTTCATTTAGTGTAAAAAACCTCCTGCTTATTTTTTATTGGTCAAGGGGGAAAAAGACATGAACAATGAAAAAATAAAATTTTCACCTTTATCATTTATACTTTTTTCCCCTTTCTAACTTAATGAACCAGAAACTCTCTGTTTGCAAGTAATAACATAATTATGTCCTTGGGAACTTGTTTTTTATAATGTAGCTATTTATTCTTTAGCTCTCAGGTCATTAGTTCAGAATTATATGTTTTTCTCATAACAACTGATAATAATAAATTCTTATATTACATCCCAAAAGAACTATGAAAAAATGCCTACTAGTCAATTCATTCAAAACATATACAATGCAACAGTAGAATGGGGGAGATTTTGACCAAGAAAAGAAGCTCAACATTGAGTATATTTTTATTCAGATATTTTATCCACAATATTGAATTTAGTGTATTATAAATGATTGTCCAAGAAAGCACAATAGAATTACTTGTATCATAAAGTTCATTTTTAGTATTCAAATCAAGCCTGTAACAACCTAATTTAGAAAAACGTAAGACAATCCTTCAGTTCTGTACAGCTTTCCACCCCAGTTTCCAAAACAACCTCAAACCTCACTACCCTGAAGTCAATTCCAATCCAGAGCAACCCTAACAACAGAGTAGACTTGCCCCTTGGGGTTCTGAGGTCACAGATCTTGACCCGAGCAGAAAGGCTCCTGGTTGCCCCTAGCAGCAGTGGGTTCTACGGTTGACCTTGTGCTTAGTGGCCCAATAGGGAGCCTATCTTCCCACCCCGGTTTATAGAGGCTTCCTGAGTTCATGCAAGCTATCCACTTGTTGCCCACTGAAAGATGATTTCCCTCCTTTGAGGAAGACATATTATTAAATTACATCTTCAACTTATCTCCTGGGCAGACAAAAAGACAAGCATGCTGTGCTAAACCTCAAGCATTTGGAAAGTTTTATTTATTTTTTAAAGTTTGCTGACAATAGCTAAAAATTTAGGTGTTTTCATCTGAAAAATACATCGTGTCTTAAAATGCCAAGCAATAACAATGGTAGACATTCTCATCTGGAAATGACCAGCTACTGCCAAAAAAGAATCTAACTCTTTCATCCCTAAGTCTCCAGGTCCCAGTTCATGCCTAAAAGGGTGGGATTAATATGGATCACAATGATTGACATAAAATCACCCCCTCCACCCCCAGAGCAGGAGGAACAACAGAAACAGTGGGGAAGGGAAATATTGATCATTGTAAGGTATAAAAATCCTTATAATCTATAATTTATCAAGCGGTCACAAGGGTGGGGGGTGCGAAGCAGAACTCATACCAAGGGCTCAAATAGAAAATGTTTAGAAAAGAATGATGTACAAATATGCTTGATACAATCGATGTACGGATTGTTATAAGAACTATAAGAGCCCCCAATAAAATTATCTTTAAAAAAAGACTCGACTTTAGTACAGGGTATGAATCCACATCTTTTGTTTCCTTGGCATTCCTGTAAGCATATTTAAATATATACTAGTCCTTTACATAGCATGGAGATTAATGTTCATGTTTCCACTACTCATGAGGGATTCCTGTCTAATTAAAGAGCAACATGTAAGCTCATCAAACTGAAAGCAAGTACCCCCAAAAGTGTGAAGGTGTGCTGAGATTAAGAGTAATTAGGTAGGTAGGGTTCAATATTGCTTCCTTTTGCTGTTGTTGTTGTGTTGTTTGCCTGGGTGCTAGTTCTCCCCATGGTTTCCTTAGTATGGAAATAAATAACCTATAAGGTTACTGAGTCCAAGTCCCCACCAAACAGGGTGAGTTGTAGTCAATTAAGATGGTAACTTCTAGCCACGATTCCCACTTCTGGACTTTATATGCCTGTGGTCATGGTCCCTTGTTGGAGGTCTTCTCTCTACCAGGGGGCAGTACTATAGTGGGAGTTAGACTTGGCTTTTTGTTGAAGGGGTGAATCAAGCCATGCCCTTGGTTTCCTTGAGCCCTACTCTACCTTGATGGAGAGTGTGATTTTAAAAACATCCTTTGTTTTCCTTGGATATTTAACCATAAAACACAAGAATTTTTAATTTCAGGAAAAAATTTTGTTTTTATTCTTTACTTTCATAGTTATCTATCTATCTATCTATCTATCTATCTATCTATCTATCTATCTATCTATCTATCTATCTATATATATACATTTAATTAAAGGTTACGAAAATGTCACACTCGGCGTTATAGGGATACTGGTTCCATCATACAGTTATAACACACATAGCCTCACCTGCAAAATCAGACCTTTATTTGCTGGCTGAGCTTTGGTAGAAGCAAGAAACCTGTGGTGAGTTTTGGACATCTTTGGTTTCTGGCTCTGGACCCTGCCTGTGGCTCACTGCTGCCTGACCTTCAGATTTGGACTAAATGCCACCCACCAACCACATGAGACACGTGCTCAAAGATCTAAAAGGCTCTGTGGGCATTGCAGCAAATGGGAGGCCCCAGGGACATTAAGGAATTATTCAAAGGAGGAGGCGGAGGAAAATGGAGTAGATCAGCATCTCAGAAGAGTTGGCTATTAGGCACACCAATGATTTCCACCTCATTTGAACTAGTCTAGTGTAAATTCTTCTGAAAGAAATTATTACCACACCAGGCTATTATCAGATTCAGAATCATTGATAAACTTTCATTAAGGACTGAAAATCTAGTTCAGAAATTCCATTTCTGATATGGCAGCTTGAGCAGTTCTATGGAACCCCGAGCAAAAAAAAAAAACCCATAAAAATAATTATATACAAACCTAACCTAACTAATTACCATAAATTAGTGCTGACTCATTGTCATTTTAGTGAGTACATATATGATTGTGTGTCGAAGAGTTTACCCTCAATGATTTTTCAAAAGTAGATAGGCAGGCTTTCCTTGGGAGGAGATGATGTCGTTAGCTTGTTATGTGCAGTGAGGTTGTCCAACTTCTAATGACCCACATACAACAGTGCATTCGATGATCTGGTCCTCCCCAACCTCACACTTGCTGCTACATCTGAGTGCATTCCTTCAGCCACCGTGTCTATCCATTTCCCGGGTTTTCCTTTCTCCCACTGCTCCTCCTCTGTAACCAGGACGACATCCTTCTCCAGGGACTGGTCTCTCCTGATAGCATGTGCACGGGATGTGAGACAGAGTCTTAGCATTGATTGCAAGGAGCATTCTGATTTAAGACAGAGTTATTCGCTCTTCAGAAAGACAATAGTACTTTAATATTCTTCACCACCACCATAATTGAAATATATCAATTCTTCTTCAGCCTTTCTTATTTCACATGCACATGAGGCAACCGAAAAAACCACGGCTTGAGGAAGGTACACCTTACTCCACCAGGTGACATCCTAGCTTCTCGACACTTTAAAGAGCTCTTGGGCAGCAGAGTTTCCCAATGCAATACACAATTGGATCTCCTGAGTGCTGCTTTCATGGATATTGATTGTAGATCCAAGCAATAGGAAATGTTTGACAGCTTCAATCTTTCCTCCTTTATCATAGTATTGTCTATTGCTGCCATTGTGAGGATTTGGGTATTGTTTACATAGAATTAAATTCTGTACTGAAGGATCCAGTCCTTGAGCCTTATCAGCAAGTACTTCAAGTCCTCTTTTAGTTCAGCAAGCAAGGTTTTGTCATCTACATCTCAAAGGTTGTTAATAAGTGTTCCTCCGATCTAGGTGTCTCATTCTTTTTCATATCATCCAGCTTCTTGGTTGAATAGGTACAGTGATGGGATATAAATCAGAGAAGCAAAACCAATGATGCTTATTTTTGTGTATATAAAAAAAGAAATTTATATCAAGAAGGTGGCTCATACAGTTATAGAATCAGGTAGGTCCTGTGCAGTTCAAGCTCATGGGTCAGATCTTAAGCTTAATTAATGGGGAAAGAGTTTACTTTATTCTTCCCACAACTGCTTGGCTGTTCACGTAAGACTCCATCAGGAAGGTTATTACATTATGTTATCACATCATGGGAGGATCCTGCCCCAGCCAACTTAACAGCAAACAGAAATTCTCATAGTATATAACCCTCGCGCATAGTTTTCCTGATATTAAAACACATAATATATCCTTGTTCTATTCAAACAATTGTCTCTTGGTCAATTTGCAGATTATACAGAAGCGTGTTGAAGTGCTATGGAATTTCTATTCTTGGAAATATTATCCATAGATTGTTACAATCCATCCAGTTTGTTATGATGCACTATTGTATAGTCAATAAAATATGTTAAAATTTTTGCTGATCTCTTCATTCAATCAAATCCATCTGCTGTTAGCAATGATATCCCTAAGTCCAGGTCCTCTTTTGAATGGACTTGAATTTCTGGTAGCTCCCTCACAATGCTTTTCTACAACTGTTAATGATATTGTTCACTGATTTGTGCATTCTGTTAAATAACCTTTCTTTGGAATGGACACAAATACAGATCTCTTCCCATAACTTGTCTAAGACACTGTTTTTCAGATTTCTTGGCATAGGCCAGAGATTGATTCCAGTGCTTCTTTAGTTTGTTGAGACATTTGTTTCAATATTCCATCAATTCCTGGATCTTTGTTTTTGGCTAATGCCTTCAGTAGAACTTGGACTGTTTCCTTCAGTATCATTGAAATGGTTTAATATTGACCAGTTCTTCTTGATACATTAAATGTGTATTCCTTCCACATTTTTTATAAAACCATTTTATTGGGGGAATCCTACAGCTTTTATCACAATACACACATACATCCATTGTGTCAAGTACATTTGTTGCCATCATCATTCTCAAAATATCTGGTTTCTGCTTGAGTCCTTGGTTTCAGCTCCTCATTTTCCCCTCCCTCCCTGCTCCCCACTCCCTCATGAACCCTTGATAATTTATAAATTATTATTATTTTGTCTTATCTTACACTGTCCAATGTCTCCCTTCACCCACTTTTCTGTTATCTGTCCCCCAGGGAGGAGGTTATATATAGATCCTTGTAATTGGTTCCCCCTTTCTACCCCACCCTCCCTCCACCGTCCCCGTATAGCCACTCTCACTACTGGTCCTGAAGGGATCATTGTCCTGGATTCCCTGTGTTTCCAGTTCCTATCAGTACCAGTGTACATCCTCTGGTCTAGCCAGGTTTGTAAGGTAGAATAGGGATCATGATAGTGGAGGGTAGGGGGGGAAGGAAGCACTTAGGAACTAAAGGAAAGTTGTATGTTTCATCCTTGCTACACTGCACCCTGACTGGCTTGCCTCCTCCCTGCAACCCTTCTATAAGGGGATGTCCAGTTGCCTACAGATGGGTCTTGGGTCCCCAAACTGCACTCCCCACATTCACAATGATTTGATTTTTTTGTTCTTTGATGCATGCCTGATAACTGTTCCCTTTGACACCTTGTGATTACACAGACTGGTATGTTTCTTCCATGTGGGCTTTGTTGCTTCTCAGCTAGATGGCCATTTGTTTACCTTCAAGTCTTTAAGACCCCAAATGCTATATTTTTTGATAGCTGGGCTCCATCAGCTTTCTTCACATTTGCTTATGCACCACTTTGTCTTTAGTGGTCACGTTGGGAAGGTGAGCATCATGAAATGCCTGTTTCATAGAACAAAGCATTCTTGCATTGAGGGAGTACTTGAGCCTTCCTCATTCTTTTGATGTTTTTTCCCCCCATAGAATATTTTAATATTAAAACTCAAGACGTGAGTTTTTTCCATTTCATAGAGATATGCTAAGCATATTTTTCCATTTTGTTTTCTAATTTCTTGTCTTTGCTCATTTAATTATAATACTTTGTATTCTCTTATCAATGGAGCATTGGTGGTGTAGTGATTACGCAATGGGCTGTAATCTACATGGTTGAGAGTTCAAAGTAACCAGCAGATCCAAAGGAAAAAGACTGGGCTTTCTACTCCCATAAATAGTTACAGTCTCAGAAATCCACAGGGATTGCTATGAGTCAGCATTGACTCGATGGTAGTGAGTTTGAGAGTGAGACTCTTCTATCAGGAGCCAGTCCCAGAGCCCCTTCTGACATCCACTTTGATCTTTTCTCTTTATCCTGTCTTTTTAATGAAATTTGCTTTCTTCATGTTTGATGTTGTTGATGCCATCCCACAGTTTACCAGGTCATTAGTGTTCAATGAGTCAATTCTGTATTAGAGATGGTCCCTAAATTCAGGTGGGATATACTCACAGTTGAATTTTGGCTGTCATGGACTTGTTTTCATTGTTTTTTCAATGCCAATGTGAGCTAACATATAAATACAGTTAGCACTTGTTCTCATCTTGGCTGTTCATATTAAGCTTAATCCATTATCTCTTCCCACAGATGTAGTTAATTTGATACCTGTGTATTCCATCTGGCGAGGCCTACATGAATAATAACCATTTAAGTTGCTGGAAATGAAGAAATTGATGGTTTTGCAAAATTCCATCATTCAATCTGATCACCAGCTAATTGTCTATCATCAAAAGGAGGTTTTCTTTTATTACGTCAGTGAGATTATATCAGAATAGCATGGATCCTAAGCCTAATCACATTGGAGTCATGTTTTACATAACAAACAGAATAGCCAGGAGCACAAATAGAAAGGAATGAAGCACAGATGCATTGGAAGCACACAGGAAAACCAGAGAAGGCTGGCAGTTACCAGAAGTCAGAAGGGAGGCCTACAGAAGTCATCAACCAGGAACTTAATTTAGATTTTTCACCTCTGGAATAGTGAGAAAATAAATTGCTACTCTTTAAAGCTACACACTTATATTTTTTATTATGACAGCAGTAGATAACTGAGATGTAGTTCCAAGTTTCACTAATTAGCACATCTGTGGCATACTCAAAAGGATAGTCAAATATATATATGGATAAATTAAAAATCACATTTACTTTTATATATTTTTTGATTTTCCAACAAGAGTGCAAAATCCAATGGGGAAACAGAATAATAAAAAATCAATCCTTAAAAAACTGAATATTCACGTGCAAAAGAATGAAGTTGGATCACTTTCTCGCGGTATACAGGCAACCCCATTAATATTGCTTCTTTTAGAATTTGTAGGTCAGTTGAAACAGGTGTATATAGTTCTTATTCAACCTTAGAGCAAGGAAAAGCTAGAAGCATTTTCAATATTTTAAAAGCTGCATTCATAGCAACTGAAGGTGATTGTGGTAATGAATGTACTGTGCTTAGAGGTTGGTCCAATGATTTCAAAGTGATGGTATTGACATGACACTGAAGCAGAGCTTCAAACAAGGCAGTGCCCTACTCAAAGATCTCAATAGACAATGATGCTTCCTATGTGTGGTTCTCTTCTAGAAGGCCTCCCTATACCTCTTCCAAGTCTCCCACTCCAGGGCTTCCACCTGTAATGTTTCCTGTTCTGGTCACCTTGACTAGTCATGCATGCTATAAAAAGTCTGATCTTTTCCTGTTTAACTCCTACAGCAATGACAAAGCAAGTTTAAAGCCCTGGATTAAATTTTTCTGTATGTTTATGACAATTTGTAGACTGTCTGTACCAAAAATTCAAAATGAATTATATGTAGGAGCTAAAAGTATAAATCACTTGGAAAATAAAAAAGGAGTAAATCCTAATAGTGTACTTGAATTAGGCAAAGCTTTATCACTATAGTAATAAAAGCAAAAACAACAAAATAAAAATATAGATAAAATTAGGCCTGATCAAACTTTAAAAAAATGTTATTTTTAAAGGGTGCCACCAAATAAATGAAAATATAACCCACAGGACAGAAGAACATATTTGCAAATCCTGTATCTGATAAGGAATTTGTAACTAGAGTATGCCAAAACTATTACAAGTTCTTGGTAAAAATGAAAAATAACCTAATTTTAAAACAAACCGTATTTGAATAGGTACTTCTTAAATGAGCATACAACAAGGTTAATAATTACATGAAAATAGTCTCCAAATCACGAGTCATCAGGGATATATGTAAATCACATTCCATTTCACAACTCCTCCACTGCCATCTAGGAGATTCCAACTCATGGTGACCCTAAAGGATAGGGTGAAACTTCCCTGTGGGTCCCTCGGATTGTAAATCTTTACGGAAGTAGAAAGTCTCATCTTTCCCTCATAAAGCAGCTGGTGGTTTCAAACAACTGACCCTGAGGTTAGCAGGACCCTTTCCCACTAAACAGAAGCTCTATAATAGAAAGGGTAGGTAATCAGTGTTGGCAAAGATGGGAAGAAATTTGGCTCTCATACATACACTGCTGAGGAGAACGGAAAATGTTGAAACCAATTTAGAAACATCCTCGGAGTTCTTCAAAAAACGTTCAAGATAGAGCGATCATGTTTCCCAGAAAGTCGACCTCCAGCTATAGACCAAGAGAAAGAAATGGATTTCCACACAAAATGTGTGCAGAAGTGTTGAAGCAGCATCGTTGATAGCACCAAAAAGAGTGGAAATAGCCAAAATACCTATCCCCAAAGGTATGGACAGATAAAATATGCTATGTGCACAGTGCAGAATATTATTTAGCAATAAAAAATAATCAAGTACTCATTCTTGCTACACATGGGGGAATCATAAACTTTATGTTAAATGAAAGAAGTCAGACACCAAAAATGTATGTCTATATGAAATATCTAAAATGGGAAAATCTCATAAAAAATTAAGGAACAGATAGGTAGTTGCCTGAGGTGAGGAGAAAATGCTTGGGCAAAATGGAAAATGACTTCTGCATTGGCTGAAAATATGATAAACTTTACCATGACAACATCTGCATAACTTTTCGATATACTAAAATACATTTTATCATACACTTTAAATAGATGAAATGAATGATACAGAACCTGTATCCTAATAGTGTTACATTAACATTTACATGGGCCACCAGCCTCAGAAGCAGGAAGGAGATGGGCAAGAGAGAGGGATGTGGTATCCACAGGGTCTCTTATAAATAGGACACATTGTCAAAGAGAAATCATTAGTCTATGACTTGATTGACAGGTTAGACATTACCCATATCTTTTCACAGGTGTGTCGCCATGGCAAAAAACATTAGTACCACAGTATCCACGAGGATTGAATTGTACTCTCTTTCAATATTCTGCAGTTTGAGGAATAAAAAAGACTGAAAGAGCAAAATCAAGGCTGAGGGTATATGGCGAAAGATTTTCCAGTGCAAAAAACGATTATTCAAGAAAGCTTTTTACAGCCACAAAGAATGAACAGGTGAATAATGCTATTGGAAAATAAATTACTGATAGATTGTTTAGCCTTTAACTTGCTAATGTTGCCATTAGGTGACATCAAGTCAGCTCCAACCCAGAGCAACAGAATGAGGCACTGCAAGGTCCTGCGTCATCCTCACCATTGTTCCTCTGCCTGAGCGCATTGACTCCGCCACTGCGTCACGCCATCTTCTTAAAGGTCTTCCTCTTTCTAGCCACCCCTCTACTTTACTAAAAAAGATGTTCTTCTCCAGGGATGTACCTCTTCTGACAACATGGCCACAGTTTGCAAGACTTGACTTGCCATCTTTGCCTCTCATCTGGCCTTACTTCTTCCAAGACTGATCTGTTTGACTGGCTTGGAGTCCATGACACTTTCAGCAGTATTCTTAAGTACCATATTTCAAATGCATCTGCTCTTCTATGGGCTTCCTTATTCATTGTCCAACTCTCACATGCATATGAGGCAATGGACAATCATGGCTTGGGTCAGTCCTCAAAGTAACATCCTTGTTCAATATTCTAAAGAGGTCTGTGTAGCAGATTTGCCTTGTGTAACACATCTTTTGATTTCTTGATTGCTGCTGCCATGAGAACTGATTATGGATCAAAGTCAAATCAATCCTCGGCAACTTTGACCTTTCCCCCATTTACCATGATGTTAACAATTCATCCAGCTGTGAGGATTTTGGTCTGCCTTACATTGAATTGCAATCCGTAATGAAGGCTACAGTCCTTAATTTTTATCAGCAAGTGCTTCAATTCCTCCTCATTTTCAATCTTCCAATCATATAATCCAGCTTGTCTGGCTAGCTCATGCAATATTTTATTTTCCTAAAACGTCTTTAAAATATGTTCCTTTGGTCACTTTGGAGTCCCAAAATATCATTGTTGTTGGGATTCTGACAGCTATGCCACTTTTATTTCTACTGCCAATTGGATCATACATGGTGGAAGGTTTCAATAGAGCTTCTAGACTGAGACAGACGAGGAAGTAAGATATAATGGTCTACTCTGAAAATGTGACCAATTGAAACATATAATAAGCAGTACAGCATTGTCTGATGTTTTGTCAGAAGATACATTTCTCAGGTTGAAAAGCATTAACCATGTAACTGGGGAAGAGATGCTTCCTCACAGCTCAGCCACACATAACAAACAATAGGATGGAGGACAGCCTTGGGGCCATTCCCTGATGTGGCACAACTCAAAATAACAAAAAAAATCTCTTCTAAAATCCATGAGCAATTGGAAGGTGGGAAATAGAATGTATGAATCCGGGAAAACTAGAACTTGTCAAAAGATAAAAGAGCATTCTTAACGATCAATAGTCTAAGCTTAAATGAACTGATAATGAGTATTTTCAATCATACAGTCTCATGGTCTACTGTGCCTGGGATGCAAAATTGAAGCAGAATTGTACCACAATCATGGTCAAACTGAACACGTCAAGATCTGTTTGAAGTACAGCCATGGTAGTCACAGGACAATGCTCATACACCTGCAGGCAATGAGGTAAGATACCACTACTCAAATGAATGCGCCGACCACTAATGTTAAAGGTGAAGCAGTTGGAAGTTTTTATCAAGTTCTGCCGTCTGAAATTAATCAAACATGCAATCAAGATGCATTAATAATCATTGATGGCTGGAATGAAAAAGTGGAAATAAAAAGATCAGTAAGTAGCAAACATCATGTTAGTGGTAGGAACAAGGCCAGAAATTGCATGATAGGATTTTTTCAAAATGAATGACATAAAACATTGGAAACTTCTTTTCAAATACATGAGTGATGACCATACATATGGACCACACCAGATACACATGGAATACACAAAATAAAATCAGTTCTATCTGTCACAAGAGACCATAGAAAATCTTAATACATCCGTCCAAACAAAGCCACAGGCCTACTACAACAGAGACCACACATAGTTCACATGCAAGTTCTAGTTGAAGCTAATGAAAATCAAAATAAATCTAGATAACCAAACAGAGCCCTTAATATATCCTACCTGAATTTCATGTCCAGACACAAAATAACTCTGACATGATGAGTAATCTTGACTGATGACCAAATAAACATTGAGGACATACTACAGAAAGGAAGGAAATAATCACTAACGAGCAAAGAAAGAAAAGAACAAATGGAAGTTAAGAAAATGCCTCCATACTTGCTCCTGGCTATAGACTCGCTAAACTAACTGGAGGACATGAGCTAAACAGAGATTCCAAAGAGAAAATACAAAAGAAAAAGCAGAGTATTATAGCAAAATGTTAAAGAGCTGTATATAGAAATCAAGGGTAAAGAAACATTCATTCAGATTTTCTGAAGCAGAAAAAAATACTCAAGCCTCAAGGGGCAATATTGAAAATAATGTGGGCAAAATATTGATGGGCACACAAACCATCACAAGAAAATAGGGAAATTGTAATAGATTTTATTTTACCTGGATCCACTACCAACCCCACCAAAGAAGACTGAAAGAATCATCGACTGCCAAAAGAACCAATAAATCTGTCTTGGAAGAAGTACAGCCAGAATGCTCCTTTGAGTCAAGGATGGCTAGACTTTGTCTCATGTACTTTGTTTTTTTCAAGGTTACTCTTCTTTTTTATCACTCTATTGGGTTCTCTTACAGCTCTTATAGCAAACCATACATCAATTGTATCAAGCATTTTGTACATATGTTGCCATCAACATTTTCAAAACATTTTCTTTCTACTTGAGCTCTTGGTATCAGCTAGTTTTCTTTCTCTTCCTCCCCCAACCTTCAACCCCGGTGAACCCTTTCATAAATTATAAATTATTATTCTTTTCATATCTTACACCATCTACTACCCATGTTTCTGTTGTTTATCCCCACCCCCGGGGGGTGTTATATGTTGATTGTTGTGATTATTCCCCTTTCTCCCCATTCTCCCCCAACCTTCCCCCTAGCCTCATGGTATTGATACTCCCATTAATGTCTCTGTGAGATTTATCTGTCCTGGATTCCATGTCTTGAAAACACTTATCTATACCAGTGAACACACTCTGGTCTAGCCAGATTAGTAGGTAGAGTTGGGGTCATGACAGTGGGAAGGGAGGAAGCATTAAAGCACTAGAGGAATGTTGTGTGTTTCCTCAGTGCTATAGGGCACCCTGGTTGACTCGTCCTAGACATGTTTTCAAGAGAGACCAGTCCCTGGAGAAGGGTATCATGCGTGGTAAAGTAGAGATGCAGCAAAACAGAGGTAGTCCCTCAGCAAGATGGACTGTCACAATGGCAGAAACAATGGGGTCAAACATAGCAGTGATGTAGGAATAGTGCAGGACCCAGAAATGTGTCCTTCTGTTGTCCAGTTCTCATTCAGTGTCCTCCCCCTCCATGGATTGGTTACAGTATACCTGCAGATGCAAAAAGCTGTGGCTGTTCAAGTTCCTGATATAAAATGGCATAGTGCTTACATATAACCCATGCACATCTTCCTGTATTCTTCAAATCATCACTAGCTTACTTATATAATATAGCATAAATACTACTACTAATAAGCATAGAACTTTAAACTCCCTCTTAGCTTTTGAGGGATTGTTTTGATCATTTATTTGTTTTTATTTTTCTGCTCCTCCTTTTTATTTCTTTTGCTTTATGTGATTGATCACTGATTTCTAGAGTTCATGGACATAAAACCCATTGGTCCACAGGGCTGACAGTACACAGGGTCTTTACAAATCAGAGCCAACTTGATTACATCCAGTAACAAGAAAAGCCCACTGCCCTAAAAAATTATTGTGAGAATAAATTGTGATGATATATGTAGATTATTTATAATAGTGTTTGGAACATTGTAGTGCATCTGTTTTCTTGTGTCCTGAAAATCTTCAAGGAAAATCTTCAAGGACTATGACTACTGTTAGGTTTTGTGTCGACTTGGCTGCACCATGATTTGGCAGTAAGGCTTTTCCATGTTACCTAACATAATGTAATCAACTCTATTATGAGATCTGCAGTGAGCAGCAAAGTAGCTATGAGATGAGAGTAGATTGCAACCCCTGACTTGGGTTACAGGACCAAATGTTGTTTCCTCAGGGGTATAGTCTACTTGATATATAAATAGAAGCTATGCTAAGCACATTCATTTTTTCTGCTGAGCCTACATCTTGCATTTTATCTGTTGCTCTTGGGTTCTTTGGACTTTAGGCAAGGGTCTGCCATATTGCCTGATGAACCCAGGAGCTATGAGTGATGTGCCATTTGATCTCTTATCTGATCTACCAACTTTGGATTTACTTGCCTCTGCAAGCACAAGCCTCACCTGCTGACATCCAACAGACTGTGATTACTTCATCTTCCTACTTCCTGGTTCATCATCATCACTTGCAACGATATGAGTAATCAAAAGTCTCTAGCTTAGCATTGGGTCTACGAACTTGAGTCAACTGGATTTTCCACTTCTACACTGTGTGAGTCATTTCCTTGATATAAATTTTTCTTTCTATATTTCTTTCTATCTATCTACCTATCATATATCTATGTCACTGGTTCTGCTTCTTTATTGAACCCTGCCTAACACAACTACTAAAATGGGTGTATTTTTCCCTAGAAATATTGAAACTTTCCTCTTCAATCTCTTTCACAGATTTTAAAGTTTACAGTTTATAAAATTATAGAGCAGTAAAACTCAAAACAGTACTCATTCTTCTGAAGATATTTTACCATTTTGCCTGTTAAAAAATGTATTAAACAGCGAGAATATATATTGCCAATCTGGCTGTTTCTTTTACCAAACTAAAATAAATTTAGTTATCACCCATAGCACTTTACCTGTACCTATAAAAACAAGTGTATCCTTAATTATTCAGGAAAGATGCACACTACATGTGACTGCTGTGTAATTGCTTTTACTTCACCCTATTAGCAAGATTCCTTAGAAACAATAGCTTTCATCCTAACCACTAGCTCAATTGATAGTGACTGTCACAAATGCTTATTGGCATGAACACTTAGTATCTTGTTTCTCCTTTACAGCGCCTCTATTATATAATGGAAATATATATTTATTGTTGATGTTATTAGTCACATCAATGAGTATGGTTGTCACAGAGCCATAGTAAAGGGAAAAATGACAATAATAATAATAATTAGTCCATTAAATGATCTCATCCATCATATGATACAGTATCATGGCTTATTCTTTAAGTACCTTAAGATAATTACTGTCAACTGGTATTAGAAATAGAAAAATTAAACAAAATTTTCAAATTTAAAAAAGGTATTGTGCAGACTTGATAAAAATACTGATTTTCAAGTCATATTCAATCTTGTCTTGTAATAAAAAATCACTCAAGGGCTATCCATCAGTTGTCACTATGAGGAATCTAAAGTGAACATAAATTACAGAAACTCAACTGATTTGATAACTTAAAGTGTGATTTTAAACTAAATGGAGCCAACACACATACAGGCAATCTGGTTCACAAATCTTTCAAATTCTGCTATAAATAAGAACTTTAAAATATCTAAATGTACCACAGAATATTTGACAACTATAAAACAAAATTATTGGCATTAACTGTCTTAGTTACAATAGTGGTACCTTGAATATCATAAGTCAGGTAGCAGCAAAGACTAGACTTTCAGTTTCCACAGTTTAGGACACTGGCAGCTGAATTCCAGGTATGACTCTAACACAAGTTCTTTCCCGGTCTATATGAGTTTCTAATTGCTTCCAGCAAACATTGGATTCCGAGACTTTTAAATGCACCTAGCTCAGCCGGATATCTTCTTCTCCTCTTCCATATGTGTACGTGTGTGTGTCTTTCTATTTTTATTCTGCTCTGATATAACTCAAAATTGATTAGATTTAGGTCCAGCATGACTCTCGTATGATCTCTTTGATAAATAAAGCCTATTTCCAAATAGGTCATACTTATGGTTCAGAGATCAGGATTTTAATACACATTTTAGGTGGACACAATTCAATCCACAGCATTATATATTTTAAGCATATTTGATCAAGAATATATTAACTGAAGAACTCAAACAGAAAAACAAAGCTGGCCCATAGTAGCTTTTCAAACAGAAAGAGAAAGAGTTTGGCTGGCTAACAGGGCAGAAACCCTTTGGGGCCACACTTGAAAAGCACTCTTGGTCTAGACAAAAATGTTTTAACAGCTCTAAACACACTGCCATCTAGTTCATTCCGACTCAAAGCAGCTCCATACAATAGAGGGGACCTGCTCCAGGGGGGTTCCGAGGCTCGAAATCTTTAGGGGAGTAGAAAACCTGATCTTTCTGGTTCACACAGGCCGGTGGATTTGAAATGCTGACCTTTTGATTACCAAGCCAATGCAAGACCCACTATGCCAGAAAGCTCTCTTTAACCACAATAGCAGTAGCAAAATGCATATGCGATTGCCCTTTATTTTGTCAAGTATCCACAACCCACGATCAAATTTAATGTAAAACACAAGG
This sequence comes from Tenrec ecaudatus, assembly GCF_050624435.1. Lineage (NCBI taxonomy): Eukaryota > Metazoa > Chordata > Mammalia > Afrosoricida > Tenrecidae > Tenrec > Tenrec ecaudatus. The sequence goes on from NW_027459265.1 coordinate 254,301, forward strand.
CTAATATTGCCTTCAGTTCTCTTATAGGAATAAAGATTTTATAGTTGCTTTAAAAGTTACTATAAAAGGCCTTTTCAGTTAAGTTTTAAGGGAAGTTTTCCTTTCTTCATTTTTTGTTTCTATTTTACTTTAGTTTTAAAGTAGCTACTATTTGGAAAGAATGACTTCACACTCTGACAAAGGAAATTATGCTCTACAAAAGAATTAGTCTTTAAATAAGAATTTAACACTCTTTCACTACGTATTTATTGAATGGCTATTAGCTATTGCTATTGCTGGCTATTGGAGCAGGTATAAAAACTAAGAACAAAATGCCTCCTCGCTAAAAAAATTTAGTATTAATGCAATACAAACTATAACAAATGATTCGTGGTTATTAGAGAAGTATAAACAAATTAATACTGGGAGCTGGAATTTAATAAGGGAAGATAAAGAACTTTTATAAGGGCGATTGTACTTGTTTAGTGCATATATTAGCTTTCTATGAAGAATGTAACAAATTGTTACAAATTTCGTAGTTAAAAGCCTCACAGATTCCTTTTCCTTCAGTCTGGAGATTAAAGGAGTAATGAGGTTGGCTTTCAGTATAAATTTTGTGGGAAAGCCCTTCCTTTTTCAGCTTCTAGAGACCACCGGGTGGCTTGGTGGGCAGCAGGTCCACAGGAGAGAGATGAGGCTTTCTACTCCTGCAGAGAGTTACAATCTTGCAAACACGCGGGGCAGGTTGACCCCGTCGTCCTACAGGGTGGTGACAAGTGGAACCACTTTGGTGGCAGCGAATGAGGGTGGCCTCCTGCCTTTCTTGGTGAATAGCCCTTTTCCTCCAACTCCAAGCCAGTGGACTATGTCTTCTCACATCAAATCACTCGGATTTCTGCTTCTATCAGCACAGGCTGTGAGTTCTTCAGTGAGCAAATAAACCCATGCTTACCGTCTTCACTGGGTACCCAGTCCCTGTCAGGAATTGGACATTTGAAGACACATTAATTCTGTAAGATGGTCCTGTGGACTGGGAGAGAGACAGATGCCAGCCAGTCATCAACGCAGAATCTTTGATGTGGTTGTGTGTGTGTGTGTTTCTTTTTTATAAATCATTTTATTGGAGCTCATACAACTCTTATCACAATCCATACATACATCAATTGAGTAAAGCACATTTATACATTTGTTGCCCTCATCGTTCTCAAAATTCGCCTTCCGCTTGGGTTCCTGGAATCAGCTCCTCATTTTCCTTTTTCCCTCCCCCTCCCTTCCCACTCCCACCTCCCTCACAAACCCTTAATAACTTATAAATTATTACTCTATCCTATCCTACACTCCCCTCACCCACTATCCTGTTGCCCATCCTGCAGAAAGGAGGTTACATGTAGATCCCCGAGATTGGTTCCCCCTTTCTATAACCCCTTCCTTCCCGCTGTCGCCAAGGTATGACATTTATTCCCTAGATACACACACACACACACACACACACACACACGTCGTGTTTATCTTGTCTATTGGTAACTTGCCCCATCATCACATGTCCTTCTCTGACTCTCAAATCTTTACAGTGTCCCTCTGAAACTTTCAGAGATGAATTTTTCCTTAATCTTTTAAAACAGATAATCTATGGTAATCTTTTTATATCCAGGTCAACAGCAAACATTTCATTTTCAAAATAATTCTTCTCTGTTATTTAGTGTAACATATTCACTAGTCCTGAAGATTAGGATAGGGATCTCTTTGGGGTGTCTATTACTTTGCCTGAAAAAGTTCATAAACCAGTATTTTGCAAAACGTGGTATCCAGACTGCTTTGATTATAAATTGTTTAGTAGCTGTCAAAAAAGAGTTGTTTATCTCCCTTGGTACAGAAACACCACCTACCTTAAGAGTTGAGTGAGATTTTTGACCTTGAGAGAGGACTATGTCCCAAATGGAAGGGGCAGCTCAAGTCTATGTACAGAAATAAGGAAGTGAGGATTATGGTTATAGAAATGTACATGGTGTAATTCCACTATAGCAAAGGTTAGCTTCAAAGATATTCATAAAAATAAGTTTGGAAATAAGATTAGGAATAGAGTCTAAAGAACATTGATGACCACTCTAAGTAAATTTAACTTTACTTGAAAGGTCAAGAAATCAAACACATTATAGAAATAGAGTCCTCTATTTCTTAGACCTGGAGAATTGTATAGGGAATGCCAAATTCACTTGTAGATGTTGTAATATATGATAGCCCTTTCCATTTCAGGATACGAGCTGCTTCTTAACCAATTTTGAAACTCTTCCCATTTTAAGATGCACTTTTAAATTGGCAATGTTTCCACACTCTAATCTTTATTTCTAAGAACCTTAAAATTCCAACTGAAAAAGGAACTATTTCTAGAGATAAAAATTTAATATAAGAGATTGAACAGCAGGAGCTCTGGAGTATTTTAAGTAGTTGCTTAAGAATGAAAAATAATGAATCATAGCTATGAACAAGGTAAAAAATACTCTATATTAGAGAGTGTAAAACAACAAATCTATGTCAGTATTATTAAGGAATACATGTAGACATACATAAGTATCACCTCTGGGCCATACAAATATTTGGCATTCTGGTTTACATTTCTATATAATTAACCGGTGGGCCCCCCCAGACTATAGCCCCTAGCCATCTTTTACATCTGGAATTGAACTCACTCCTATGGTAAAATAAGAATATATAGGATTAAATTTAAAATAATTTTTAAAATATAGTTACTTTAAACAATCAAATTAATTCATAAACTAACTATAAAATATGTTCATATAATTATGTACCTACTTGCTGTGTTTTTAAGCAATATGTATATAATAATTTTAATATAATTTTAAATTATTTTTTTAGATTTTTAACATAATGTGTAAGAAAAGAGGATGCAAATTCAACAATGATCTAAGAAGTAAGTTTCCTTTTATTAGAAATACCAAAAGTGATTACATGGTAGAGTGTGAGAAATGTAATGGTGAATTTTCTGTTTTGCAGGCGGAAAGAATGATATTTCAAAGCACTTGGAGAACAGAAAGATAAAAGATATTTAAATACTGCTGCATCTTCCTCCAAAATACAGGAATTTTTTTTCAAAAACAACTTGTGGAGACAAAGAAAAGAAATTAGCATTAGCAGAAGGACTTATGTCTTTTCATGCTATTAATCACAATTATTCCTTCAGATCTATGGACTGTACATCACAAGTTGTCAAAGTGTTAATCAACAAAAGTTTGCCTATGCTAGAACAAAATCTGAAGCAATTGTATGTAATGTGCTTTCTCCAAATGCATTTTCAGAATTAAACAAAAATCTAGAAAAAAATTAATTTTATATCCATATATTCTGATGCATCGAATCATAACGATTTAAAGTTATTTCTAACCATTATTAGATTTTTTTATTCAGAAACTGGAATAAAAATTAGAATTTTAGATTTCATTTCTGTGGCGGGCAAAACTTCTGAAATAATTTTCAGTTCCATTATTAATATTTTGGGAAAAAATTTTAAACATAAAATGATTGCATATTGTGCAGACAACACGGATGCAAATTTTGGAGGAAAAGCAAGAAGAGGTACAAATAATATTTTTAATAAATTAAACAAAAACCTTGATCAAACTTTTTTGGTGTTGGTTGTGCAGTGCACATAATACATAATACTTTTCAAACAGTGGCTGATTTGTTGCCCGAAGATGTGGGAAATATTGTTATTAAAATATATTTTTATTTCTATATATACACTGTGCACGTTGAAATGCTTAAAGAATTTTGTGAAACTACGGAAGTCTAATATTAGAAAATACTTGGGTACAGTAAAACGCGCTGGTTAGCTCTTTGGCCAGCCATCAAAAGAATTTTGAAAATATACGATCCTTCGAAATCCTACTTTCTATCACAGAATAAATGTCCTAGAATTTTAAAAGAGTTTTTTGAAAAAGAATCTTCAAAAATTTGGCTACAGTTTGTACACAATCAAGCAGCTCTTTTTCAAAATGCAATAAAACTTATTGAAGGTGACAAAATTTTGGTAATCGAAGTAGCAAATGAAGTTAATAATTTAAAATTTCAGTGTCATGAGCAATTAGAAAATAATTTTCTTCCATTAACTATCCATAATAGTATAAGCCAGCTAGAAGAACAAGGTACAATAAATCATGCAGAAATCATGAATCACATTAAAAAGTTCTATAGTAGCTACATAGATTATTTAGAAGAGTGGACGGTACATTACAATGATATTGAACATTTTTATTGGGTTACATTAAAACAAGAACTTAATTGGAATGATTTGCAAAAACTCAATCGATCATATTACTAAAAAATTTCCAAAAAGTAATATTTCCTAAAATGATCTTTTTAATGAGGTATCATTATTTTAAAAAATATTGATAAGGAAAAGGTTAAATCTTGGGCATCAGCAAAAGTCACAATAGAGAACAAATGGTTAGAAATGTTTCATCATTTTGAAACAAACCATGTGCCATACAATAATGCACTAAAAATTGTGGAATGCGCGCTGTCCTTACCAGGAACTAATGCTGCGACTGAACGCATTTTTCTACGGTAAATAAAGTGTAAACATCAGAAAAATCACAATTAAGTGTTGAGACATTGAAAGTTATTTTATGTGTTAAATATAATTTAACAAATTCTTGTGAAAAATTTCATGACCTTTTAAACAACGACAGCAATCTACTAAAAATAATTCACTCAAATGAGAAATATGCGAAAGAATAAAATAATACTATACATAATTTTAATGTATTACATTTGTAAATTGTACTTACATTGAAATTTAAAAAATATATTACAATACTATTTTTGCATTCTATGAAAATTTTTGTTGCTCCATATAAACTAAATTTTTAATCAAGAACCCCCCTCCTCCCCCCCATCAATGGTGTCCTGCTTTACTAATGTTAAAATCTGGTCACCTTACCCTAGACTCAATATAGTAGCCTAACCTTAGTCATCATTGAGTGGTCCTGGGATTGCCATCGAGCCCTCCTTCGAGAATAATATCAGAAGGGAGTGGGCCCTACTTAGAGAGGGGGCAGATTATACAGTCTGGGTGCTCTAGATACCCTTAAGGAGAATAACCCCTGACCTACTTTCACTGACCTCCTAGTGTACTGTCATTTACCATATGTAGCAAGCAAAGTCTTGGGTTTGCATATATTTGGGGAAGACAACTTGGGAAAAATCTTTGTTTCCCACAGACTGGTGTCCTCTGACATGTCCACGGTATGTAAGAGTCTTAAATCCAGTATCCTTGCCTCTAAGGAATACTCTGGCCTTGCTTCTTCCGAGACAGATCTGTATTCCTTTCAGTGCTCTGTGGTGCTTTGAATATTCTTCCCCAGCACCGCAATTCAAATGACTTCTTCAGTCTCCCTTATTTCATACCCAACTGTCACGTAATATGGAGCAAAGGAAAATGCCACAGCTTGAGGCTGCTGGACCTTGGTCCCTAAAGAAACATCCTTGCTTTTCAACACTCTAAAGAGAGTTACCTGATCAGACACATTTTTTAATCTCTTGACTGATGTTTCCACAAGCACTGATTGTGGTTCCAAGCAAAACAAAATCCTTGACGATTGCAATCTCTTCTTCACTGATCATGATTTTACCTGGTGGTCGTTTTGAGGACCTTGGTCTTCGCAATGAGTGGTAATTGATAGTGAACGCTGTAATCCTGGATCTGTGTGTACACAGGCCTCTAAACGACTTTCCAACCATCCAGGATTCACTTCCAGCTCTCGGGTTTCTCAACCAGCCTCAACTAGCATTAAGGAGATAACAACCGTCCCCACAAAACCCAGGAGCATAATACAATGGTTGGTTGTTGAGTGCTTTCTTCAGCATCATATAATTAGACTACATTATCTATTCCCTACTCGGTGTAGAGACTGCAATAATATCCAAATCAACGCACGTACTAAGGAAGGTGTACTACCTACGTATGAAGGGGCAGTGAATTGTTCAATGTGACTTTTTTAGTCGAAGTTTCTAACTCCCACTTTTTCCTGCATGAGTCTAGAAAGAAGACGGGGGAAGATACCGATAGGATTCACATGTAATTGTGAACAGATGCACTGAAATGCTTTTTTGCTGCACATAAAATGAGCCCTCTGAGACAGAGAAGGGGAGAACCTCACCACTAGCAAGAAGCAAGAGAGCAGTGTCCTCTGGCCCCTAGACCCCTGTGGAGCGAACCTTCTGGATTCAGCAGGCAGCTGTACCATCAGAGCAGAGCAGTAGCAGTAGCAGTAGCAGCAGCAGCAGCAAAGCCAGAAGCCACAGCACGAGTGAGCGGTGGACTTCCTAGCCCATGGAGCATACAAAGGTTAGGGCAGGAGACTGGATTGTAGAGTGGGGGGGGTCTCTGTTATTTGGGGGAGCTGGGCTTGCTGACATAATAAAGTAGAGCTGAGTCCCTTTGTGCTGAGGCTTACAGGAGTAGACTGCCTCTGGATACTTAATTCAGGGACTGGGTTGGCTGACCCACAGAACTTGAGCTGAACGTTTTTGGGTTGAGGCAGCAGCCCAGAACAAACTTTGTAACATGTCCTGATGGAAGACTTTGTGTCTTGGACATTTCTCACTTGCTTTATCACATTGCATGGTCACGTCCTTTAAAAAAAATCCTTGAATCTGTGAGTTCTATATAGCTCTTCCATGCAATGAGTACTAGAACCCAGAATACCAGTTAATATAGCACACAGGCTCAGAGCCATGGCTAGCCCATAGATTGGGTTTGAGAGCCTAGCCTGAGATTTTAGAGATTTCCTCCCCTCCTAAATAGTGAGATCTCCTCATCTGATAACTTAAATGTGTAATCTATCTCAGTATATGTGAAATTGAGCTATAAATCCGCTATATACATTTTGTCCTGGCTAGTCCCTGATTGGCTCTATGCCCTAATCTCTGGTACCCAACCAATCTGCAGAACTCTTTTCAGGACCCATTTTCTAGGGCTGAACTCTGCCCAAGAAGGCATTCGAGTGCCCTCATCTATGACAATAAATAGCCCACTGAATGAAAGAAAATTGATACTATAATGTACTTTGTCCTAGCATGGACTCCGATCCTAGCTCTGGCTAAAAAGGTCCTAAATCTATCAGACTTGCTTATGGCAACAGGTTGGACATTCCAGAGACTGTGACATTCCCTTTCAAGATTTCCCCCGAGCTAGCTTTGTCCCCTCGTTCTGTGAGTCTCCTTGGTTGTCACTCTTTAGGAGAGCCCTGTCTTTCTCCAGTGGGCAGCTGGTGGCTAGGAACTGATGGCCTGCTCGATGGAAGCCCAAATTGTAAGCACCATGCCACCAGGGGCCCTAATGGACAATTAAGTACATTCAAAAGTGGCAGTCTTTTAGACACTGTAGAATTTTACCTATTTTTGTAAGCATTTCTATGTTAGCTGGTGACATCCTCTTCAATTCACTGGGATGCTGGCATTGTGGCTTAGACAGTGGGATGCTAACCACAAGGACAGCAGTTCAAACCCACCAGCTGCTGCACCCAAGAAAGATGAGGCTTTCCATACTCTTAAATATTTACAGCCACAGAAGCCCACAGGAGTAGTTCCACTCTGTCCAGTAGGGTTGCAATGAGTTGGAATCAATCAATAGCAGTGAGTTAATTGTTTAGAAAGAAATATACATAAATATTAGCACCCCTGGTGGCATTGTGTTTACAATTCAGGTTGCGATCTATAAGGTCATCAGTTCAAAACCTTACCAGCTGCTCCACTGGGAGAAAGATAGGGCTCTCATAAAGAGTGGCAATCAGGGAGAGTCACAAGGGCAATTCCAACTTGTCTTCTGAGGTGTCTCTAAGTTGGAATCCACTCAATGGCGATGAGTTTGGTTAGACAGAAATATTAAGGAGCCACTATTGGCCAGGTCCTTTATAACAGTTAAGGATCACTGGTGACACTGTGAAGTAGATAAGCTCAGCTGATCAAACCAACCAGCTGCCCATTCCTGTACAAATTGACATAGGGTGGCTAGTCCAAATTAGATAACAATAGGTTGGGTTTAGTTTTATATCAGTTATCTATCTGATTCCCTTAGCTCAGGTTAAGAACTTCCTTTTTTTTCTTCCATCTTCCCAAAAAGATTTGGCCATTCTCTTTCTCTTCTTTCTCCACATGATTTGCCTTTTTGATTATTAGTACTTCTTTTATTTATTAAAAATCTGGACAGCTTCTGAACTTTATCTTTCAGAAATAGTTCTCCTAAGTTCATACTATCTTTCTACATATGATTAACTTGACTAACATGATTAACACATAATTAATTAAGTTGCTTAACTTCCCTGTGGCTCAGCTGTCTCATCTCTAAAATATAAGTAGCAATAGTAACCAATTTACTGTGTGCAATGAGATATTAGCCAGGTTGTAGCTCTACTAAGGTGAAACGAACGCCATCGAGTATTTCTACTGTCATCATCGGTCATCCCCATCTCTTTTCAGCATATGTATATATCCAATTCATCTATTTGCAAACAAATTCATCAGGGAGCTTTCCAAACAGACACATTAATTTCTTCAAACACTGATAGATTCTCTACTTCATTACAATCCTTTATGATTATCTTGTCAAATATTTGAGTATTTTCCACTTCTCCAGATTTATCTCATGCCTAAAGTCTCCATCAAAATAATTCTAAGTATTTTCTTGTATAATTTTTATTGTAATGTACCCAAAGATCTCATGTTTGATTAACTCTTGGATGCCACTGTGATCTGCTCCTAGAGTTCCTTCCTCTTTACTTGTGGGGGCTCCTTTGCCAAGGTTAAGTCTTGTCCCTTTGACTCCATGGAAGCCAAAAGTTATCATTACTGTCCTTGTGTTTCCTTGATAACTTCTTAATAATCAGTGACTGTTCCGAAGACCTCTCTCTTACTTTGATATCAGAATGCCCAGGTGACAGCAATGCTCGTTGGCAACAGAAACAAAAGACAAAATTCTATGATAGACTTGATCGCTGAGTTAGCACGTGATTTGAAACAAGATCTCTTGATTTTTTTCTCACTTGAAATACTGGGACATTAATGTTTCCCCATTATTGGTATAAGGATTAATGAGGCAATGTTTATAAGGTGCTTTATATGTCGCCAAAGAAAGTTGTTCATTGTCAGTCTGATTTCCCCTTAAAGGATGGAGAAATCAATTCACTAGTCTCTTTGGAACGTTAAAAAATCCACTTTACTTGGGAAAAAACAGAGCTAAAGGATAAAGGAAACACATAGAAAATGATACAGAATGAAAATGAAAGGGGGTTATGCCTCAACCATGCACAAAACGAACTCAGGATGAATTAGAGACCTAAACACTAACCCCAGAGCTATAGAGCTGGCTTGTCAGTGAGAAAATTGGGATGAATTTAAGGTCCCTATTGCAGGAATACATATACTACTAAATATAAAAGATGCAGCACACAGAACGGAAAACAGATGTGATGATTGGGACCTATTGGGGAAAAATGCACATCAAATGACTTCATCAAAGAGTGAAATTAGAGCCAACGGAATGGGAAAAAAATCTTTAGCGATGACAAAACAGACAAGGGAATAATTTCTAAAATCTATAAAATTCTGCATCACTTGAAGAAAGAAAATAATCCAATTTAAAGGAGGTGAAATACATGAATTGACAATTCACAAAGGTGACACATGGGAGCATGGTCACAATCACTAGTCATCCAGATGATGCAAATCAGAACAATAATACCACCTTACACCCACAATGAAAGCCCAATTTCAAAAAAAAAAAAAACTTTACAGCAAATGCTGGGGAGGGTTGAGAGGGATTGAAACTTTTTTTTGCTTCTTGTGGGCTTGCAAATACGTATAAATAACCATTGTGAAAAGTATTATAAGTGGTACCTAAAGCAACTAGGAAGAGAAATACCAGAAGACCGCCATACCTCTACTGGGAATATACTCCAAAGAGGTAAAAGACAACACAGATGTATGCTCTCCCAGGTCCATAGCAACACCGTTTACATTTCCAAGGAAGTGGGAATATCCCAAATGCCCATCGGTAGAATAAAGAAACTCTGATACATACACACAATGGCATCCTCTGTATTCCTTAAAAATACAAACAAAAAAAATCAATGAAACACCCCGTGACAAGAAAGGACATAGAAACCTTTATGCTGAATGAAATCAATGAATTGCAAAATGTCAAATGACTTATGAGTTCCCTACTGTAAGAATAAACACCAAGACCAAGGCAGGCTTTTGGTCTTAGGTCGTATGATCTTCTAATCCTGTCTCCTAAGCAACAAGTAAGGAACCTGCCTATTGACCACGAAGACCCCTTTATTTGTCCATCTTAATCTCCCTTTATTTGTACATCTTTATTTGTACACCGCCTTTATTTGTACATCTTAAAAAAATCACTTGATCACGGGAGATTTTGCCTCAGCGGGGGTCAGTTTCTCAAAGTAGAGGGAGAAGGAGAATGCCAATCAGTTGCTGTCATACATTATTCTGAGGTTATGCCAAATCACCAATTCTTTTAAAAGAATGATTACTGGCATTCAAGTCAAGGCATGTTGGAGGTGGACAAGTCTGTCTCAGAGAAGGTGATTACAATTCTGTTGGTGCAAAGACTGGGTGGGACCACCTGACATTGTGAAAAATGCGTAACAATGATTATATAGAACCCCAAGGGGAGAATTTACCCAGTATTATATAACCAATGGGACACTTTCCATCTAGTTTTTCTCCAAACCTTGGAGACCCAAGTTGAATGTTATAGACAAGTAGGACTCTAGAGTCTGTTCTTTCCAGGCTCACAGCATCCTTGATGGGCCACACCAGAAGGACTCAATGGGGAAATCCACTAAGCGAACTGAGCTTTCACTTAAAATAACCTGTAGTACATTGAAGAACCTGACATCCTCCCTAGGTTGAAGGCTGGACTGCCTTAGTGTAAGAAGCAGACCACTAGCTCAAGAATTTGGAATTGCTGCTCACTGGACTTTAGTTAGGATCCCTTGCTTGTTTTGAAGGTGCTCCAGGAAGGCAGTCTGGAATCACCATGTATTTACTATTGTTGTACTTTCTTTGTTTTTTTATGATGTGTTAGTCTGGCAGGCTGGGTTCTGCTCTTGCAAATGGGTGTTATTGAAAACTTTGCCCTTTATCCAACAGTTATTGGTTGTGTCCCGTAACTCATGCTTTTAATCGGTACAAGTCAACAATTCATGTATTGCAGTATGAAAGGCAGGCCTGTACATGTAAAATTTCCTTTCTCAACAGTGCTTTATATTCTATATCATTGGCTAAATTAATGACACTTTCAATAGAATTGCTTTATGCCCCATGTGGATGATTTATAATTGTTCTCAATTATAAAATGATATCTCTACAATGAACCAGATATATATACATATAAACCATAGTTATATGAATGTAGTTGCGGTTCTCTCTTAATTCTAGCCCTAATCTAAGAACAATCCATTTTTATGACATTGCCTTACTGGATACCACCCTCAAGAAGGAATCACTGAAGATGTGGGTGCTACAGAAAAGTGTGAGGAAGAAAGCAAATGGTGCCCAGCTATCAGAAAGAACAGCATCTGAGGTCTTAAAGGCTTGTTTTAAAACAAAAAATCTAAGTGAAAGACAAACTAAATCCACATGGAAGGTGTACACCAGGCTGTGTGATCCAAGGGTTACAAATAATAATATTGAAATCCAGAGGCAGGGAGATATAAGAGCTTAAATTCTGACTACCCAGTTGCAGAAGATTATGGATGACATTGGATGCCAAAATCCATTTGCAAGGATTAAGCCTTCTATGAAAACCCGCTGACCATAGCCTTATTATCAGACACATAGAACCTAAAGTCAATTATTGTAGATGTAGTTAGGTTAAACGTAACACTTTATCATTTGATCTCCCTTTTGACCCATTTTAAGGTTGTTTCAGTTTTTAATAGTTTCTGCTTTTTTGGATCAAAATTTTTCCCTCTTTTGTCATGGTTGTTTGCATTTGTTATTGTTTGTCTTTTATTTTTATTTTGTATGATTTTCTGTATATAAAACCCAGGACAGGTAAATCTATAGAGAGAGTAACTACATTAATAATTATGTAGGGTCATGGCGGGAGGGTCAGTGGGAATGTGGGGCCTAACAACGATGAATACAAGAAAGAAGAAAATGTTCTGAATTGATTGTGGTGGTGATTACACCACTATTCTTTAATATGATTGAATTATTAAACTGTGTGACACGTGAATTATGTGGCAGGAAAACTGCTAAGAAATGACAACCTCAATGACATTGTACTTACCATATGTTGTCATTAAACCACCGAACATATTGGATCTACTTATAAATTCTGCATGCAATTGAAAGCTTTTAAACATGTTAAATATGCATTTACCTTATTATGTAAATATTCTATATAAGCAAGCATTCGCTAGTAAATATTGTATATTTTTAATTTATTCATGAAAATATTTGTCATATTTTGCCACTAAAATCTAATACAAAATACTCAAGTGATATAAACGTTAAGCCATGCCTTAATAAGTGTGAGAATTAACATTTTCTCTTGAGAATCATTTTTGATTTATATCTTTATGCCCTAAAGAAAGTGAGCAATACTCTCTCCATGATAGTTGCCTTTTTAGAACAAGAGTTAATAAAGTAGGAATTATGAAGATAAACTAGAAATTTTAACTATAGCATAAGTTCTAAAGTAACATTTTAAAAATACCTAGGGACTTAGGGGAAAAAAAATCCTTCAAGCTTCTTGCATCTACTTCTAACATTTAGCCACTGAGAACTGGTGCACATGACTGCTAACCAAAAGAAAGGTTGGAAGTTCCTATCTACCAGCTATTCCACAGGTGGAAAAGGTGGTATCATGTTTCCCTAAAGGTTTACAGCATAGGACACCCTAGGGGACAGTTTTACTCTGTCCTGTAAGGTCGCTATCAGTTGCAATCAACTTGACAGTGAAGCCAGCTCAGATAGGTTTAAACTCACTTTATCCAAGTTGTTTGGTGAAACAGTGGCTATTAGGACCAGCTCAAATTGGCTCTATCCATTCCTTGCCCAGCAAGCCTGCACAGTTGGAACGAGCTATGTTTTAACGATGACTTTAAGATATATCCCCTATGAAAACTTCCCTACTGATCATGCAAGATGCCATTTTTCTGAACATGGGACAAGATCAATGCATGCATACCAAATCATAGTGTGAAAAGTAAGTCATCCCTCTGTTCAGGAGAAACAGGTGAGTTTTCCATCTGAAAATGAGGCAGTCTACAGTCTGAAACACAACATGTTTTGAGAATCCAAAACTAGCCTGAATAAAGATGACTTTTGGTGTGTCAGTCTGGGTTGACTAGAAAAACAAATCCATAGAAACTCGTATGTGTATAAGAGTGAGTTTTATATAAAGGGTAATTAGACATTGAGAAAGTATCCCAACTCAGTTCAGTCCAAGTCCATAAGTCTGATATTAGTCCATATTGCCCAATACCAATCTATAAAATCCTTTTCAAACTCACAAAACACATGCAATGATGTCGGATGCATGATGATCACAGGCCAGTGGATAGAAAGTCTTTGAATCCAGTAGCATTGCAAGCATCTCAGCGCTGGCGGGGTCTCCACGTAGCTCCTCCATTTCCCAAGGCAGCATCAGGGTAGGTCCATTTGGCTTCTTCAATTCCCAGGGTGTATCACCATGCATCTTCTCAGTAGAGTATCTCCAAGGGAGTGAGTAGCGAGAGAAAGTCTCCCGCCTCCAAGAAGGAAACACAGGAGTTCCTAGAATTCTCAGGGGAAGGTCATGCCCACACAGAGGCCTCATTGGCTATGATCCAATTGACGGACAGACTAGACTCCACCCCTTCACTCTTAATCCTCTCAAGTCTCAAACTGACACCAGATGATATAACTACCACATTTGGGTAAGTCATTTTGTCTTAAGAGTCACCCATTTAAAATCTCATAGGGATTCATGGTGCTGCAACAGACGTGACTGTGATGCCAGGGATGTAGTTCATTCAGCCAGTCCACACCACTCCAGGAGGACCGGTCCCCATTTGTTGCTGCCGTTGAGTTGTGGAACTGGTTTTTAAATGGCATGTGCGATCAGGGGTCTCTCGAAGAGAAAAACTTGTAATCTGTCACTCGATGCGGAAATCACACATTTATTTTTCTCCTTCTGCTCATTCCATCCATACTTATAAAAAATAGACAGAACTATGCTTGTAACATTTGCTTATTCATTGTATAAAACTCATTATGCTTTTGATAAAATGCTGCATTTTTTATTCCCTTGTGTTTCTTACTTCAGCAAACATGTAGCATAAAGAGAAACAAACCAACCAGAGGGCGACACGTGGTCCTTCATTTCAGCATTATGTTACACCTCTAATTCCCATGAGACATTGTGAGGGAATTATGCAATTCCTGAAAGGGTTCACAGAGCAAAATATATTGTCACAATAATTGCTGTGAGCTCAGCAGAAACAGGTAGCTTTTCGAAGATGAACATAATGTTTAGAAAACAGAAGTTGCCTGTTTATAGTATATCAATTAAAACGACTATTGTCTAATTGGCCTACCATTAACAGAATGGAATCCTATCTCTACAGTGAAAAGACGGTTAAGGATAAATCACACAGCTGATGATGGTTGTATAAAAGTGAAGAATATTGCAAATGAGGACGCTATTAAAGAAGCAATATGAAAATATCTTAAATTACAATTTAATTATTTGTCAGGTACTATTTAATATTTTTCAATAATACTTTCAAAATTTTATAACAACCTAGCTCTGTGTGCCTCTTTTATTGTTCTTATGTAAGTATTAACTGTATGAAATAATGAACTATCTTTCATTAAATAGATTTTGTATAATTAAAAGTCATTAGGGCAGTGCACTAATTGTTAGTTTACTTGAATCCCACCATTTATGTGATACATTGGAGATTTATCCTTGACTAGACTATAGACATCTCCTTGAACCCATTTTTGAGTTGGAGCCAAAGAAGGATATCCATTATCTCTTTCACCCCAGACAGGCGTGGCTTGAGTCCTGATCAGGTTCTATATTTGGAAATAATTCTTGTTTTCTGGTTTTGACCTAGCTTTGATTAAATGTGTGCTGCTTAAAGAATGGGTAATCAAACAAGTAAAGAATTAAACCCCTTGGAATGCATCCAGAAAATTCTGGTATATTTTAGTTATTCAGGAAATATATCACAAGCA
Source organism: Tenrec ecaudatus (assembly GCF_050624435.1). Taxonomy (NCBI): domain Eukaryota; kingdom Metazoa; phylum Chordata; class Mammalia; order Afrosoricida; family Tenrecidae; genus Tenrec; species Tenrec ecaudatus. The sequence goes on from NW_027459265.1 coordinate 269,553, forward strand.
CCACTTATTAAAGTTGAATCAAGATCAGGCCTTCAGAATTGTAGTAGAAGGGGACTTAGTATGAAGAAATCTCAACTTGTAGAAATCGCTTTCAAGATTTTCAATAACCACCATTAGGCACAGTGTGACAGTTAAGGTTTTATATCAGCTCTGCCAGGTCATGAATGTGTGTTTTGACAGTAAAATAGAAATCCTCTCTGAAGAGATGTCAAGTCTCTGGCCTGTACCCAACGTAAGTAGACACGTGGGAGAGTTTGCTTAGTTCTTGTTGGATCTGGGTCCTGATTTTGGCTCATTAATAAACAGTTCTTTGGTTTTGAGCCAGAGCTTTTCTGTAATGCCTAACAATTATGGGAGAAATCAGTACCCAGTCATCCACCTTTCCATCTTGGATTCGTCCACACCTGCAGACCAAAGTCTGCTCTTTGACCTGCTGATCGTAGGCTTTCAGATGTGTGAATCAGCAGAAGACTACAACCTGACTGTGTTAGTCTGGGTAGACTAGAGAAACAAAGCCATAGAAACTCAAATGCATATAAGAAAGAGGTTTATATACAAGAGGAATTGAACATTGAGAAAATATCCCAGCCCTGTCCGGAAAAAGTCCATAAGTTTGATATTAGCCCATATGTCCAAAACCAAGCTATAAAGTCTTCTTCTAACTCACAAAACACATGCAATGATGCCGAATGCAGGATGATCACAGGCCAGTGGGTAGAAAGTCTTTGGATCCAGGGGTGGTGTGAGCATCTCAGCGCTGGCAGGGGTCTCCACATGGGTTCTCCTGCACCAGGGCTGCATCAGAGTAGGTCCATGTGGCTTCTCCTCAGGGATGTCTCACAGGAAGTCAGCCTTGACAGCAGAGAGTCTCTCAGGGAATGAGCCAAGAGAGAGTCTCCAAAGGAGTGAGCAGAGAGAAAGTGTGTCTCCTGCCTCCAGGGAAGAAATACAGGGGTTCCCAGAAGCCTTAGGAAAAGGCCATGCCCACAGAGGCCTCATTGGCTATGACCTGATTGACAAACTAGTCCCACCCCTTCACTCTTAATCCTCTCAAGTCCCAAACTGACAGCAGATAATGTACCTACCGTATATACTCGAGTATAAGCCGACCCAAATATCAGCCAAGGCACCTAATTTTACCATTAAAACCGCATTTAAGATGTTCCGGAACACTCAGTTTATACATGAGTATATACGGTACCACACTGACATCTCACCCACAGACTTGGAACTTATCCACCTCTACAGTCTCATCTGGCCATGTCTTATAAATGACCTTAACGTATACATCCAGTATAAAATCCGCCACCAATAGAGTTAGACTGGTATTTGGGGGACACAAGGTGTGCCACTGCTACACATGGTCCCTGTTGTTGTTCTTAGGGACCACCCGGACACTTCTGATTCATAGCAAACATACGGACCACAGAAACACTACCTGGTCCTGTGCCATCCCCACAATTGTTTGAGCCCTGGCTGCAGCCATGTGTCAGTCTGTTTCACTGTCTTTATATCAAGACTTATGCCTTTCTCAGAGGACTTCTCTCTCACAAACATATCCAAGTATGTGAGATGAAGTCTATCCATCCTTGCCTCTAAGGAGCATTCTGGCTGTATTTCATGCAAAACAGGTCTGTTTCTTCTTTGGCGGTCTATGGTACTTTCAAGATTCTTAGCCAACACCAGAACACACATGTCCCCCCCCCCAAAAAAGAAAGAAATCCTCAAACTCACCTGCCATGGAGTCAATGGCAACTCAGAGTGACCTGATAGGACAGGGCAGAGAACTCCCCTTATGAGTATCTGCGATTATAACTCTCGATGGGAACAGACAGCAGGTAACCCTTTTTCTAGCAGGTAACCTCAGAGCTTGTGGTTTAGCAGCCAATGCATAACCATGACACCCCAAGGTCTCAATCCTCCCTGTCACCTCAATGCATAACACAGAGATTTCTAGAAAAAGGATGTCTGACCACGTACAGCTTCCCATTTTGACCAGCCCACAAGAGTGCCAAAGCCCAGTATGGTAGTTACATAATTTCATGTCACCTTGATAGAATCCTCATGAGAAGGTCACAACCAAATGAAGTGACCTTCTCATGAGGATTCTGGGAACGCCCTCTCTTCCTCTCTGCCCTCATCTTCCTGTGAACAAGCCATGTGCAGTTAAGCTGAAATCTGAGTGAGCCATCCAATGGAGACCTGCAGAGACACACTGGCACCGCATCCACAAGAGTCGTCACCCACTGGCCTGGGACCTGCCTGCACTCGGCATCACTTCAAGTAGCAATGTGAGTCTGAAGAGAAGTTTATGGACGAGTATCAGACATATGAGCTAATATTCGATTTATGGACTTGATCTGGAATGGCTAGGATGTTTTCTCGGTGTACAATTACCCTTTGATATAAAGCTCTGTCTTACACACATGTGAGTGTCTCTGGATTTGTTTCTCTGGTCCAACACACCCAGTTATTCACAAAGATCTCAGGAACTGCCCTCTCCCAACTCCTTGCTTAGCAGTTTGAAATAAATATACTTTCTCATAAAGACGTGTGTCCAGAGATTGGATTATTGGGCATACCAGGCAGGGTTCCTCCTCTTGATTTCATTTTCTGTGGCAAAGGGTTCTCTTAGTCAAATAATCAGCAACTGCCAAACATGAAATATCCATTTTCTGCTGTATTTGGTAAACAATTAACATACACGTTGATTTGCTTGATTGAGAAATATAAATTCAAGAAAATATATAAGAAAGATTGTTACAATTGGTAGACTTTTACAGTTGGTAGATGACTCAAAAGAAATAAAATATGTTACATCCTAATATTTGTTCAAAGGAAATTATAGGAATCTGGAAATATGAAGTTTATGTATAGGATTAGTCACAGAAGGGGACATAGTTATCTAGGAAACTCAGGAAATAATTTTAATAACAATTGAAATTATATATACCAAATAGAACCTCACAACCTAGTGACTTTATAAAATGTATAAACCCATCACAGAGTGCTGATGTAAATAAAACTGTAAAAAAATAGTAAAACTCCATACTTCTGGTACAATATTTTCTCCAGAAAACAATTTCAAACTCAAATTCATAAGTTGTATATTACTGCAGATGATATCAGTTGCTTACAAGAACCCAATATGGAAAATACACTTTTTTGTTTTACAAGAGAGTCACTGAGGTCTTGGCTTGCCTCATTCTGTACAGGGCATAAAAGAAAACTAGAGTAATCAGATAAGCCAGATATATCTGAATTACAAGAATAATAAGTGCCTGATTCTGTAATCTTCACCAATGCTAAACTCTCCCTGATTCCCATTATCTTACTATTGAAAAAATATAATTGAAACTTAAGGCTATCAAAGTTATGTCCCAGTCCCCTTGTAGTTACTACCTCACTTTTACACTTTTGTGGCAGAAACAAAAGAATTAAGAACTAAGGAATAGATTAATGAACTATAGTTGTGATTTCTATGTAAAGTTTTGAATCTGGACAATATAAAGCAGAGCTATGCTATGCTGTTTTTATTTATTTAGAAGTAATGATTCATAAATGAACATAACAGTAGGAGACACGTACATAGAGGCAGCTACACCAACTTCAGAATCAGAAGTAACTAAATTTAAATCTTTGTCCATAACCTTAATAACTGTTAGGCTTTGAACAATTCACTTGTTTCTTTAGTCTCAATTTTGTAATTACAAGTAAAAGCATATTAATACCTCCTTCATGGAGATGTTTTAACAATGAAATATTTTAACGTATGTAAAAGAACCATCAAAGAGTAGTAAATTAATATATTATGTTTTACCCCCACCTGCCACCTCAGATTATAAATAGAGTCAAATTAATGCTTCCCTAGGCTTCTATATGTTATACATATTAAAGACTTGGAAAGAAAGCAATTTTACAGCCAAGCATCGCTACTAGATTATCGTCGTGATTAACACACTCACTGACAAGATGCCTGTCCCTACTGCTTTCATAACTGCAAATTAAGTCACTTTCTTCTTGACCTTATTCAATTATCACACTCCATTCTTAATTTGAGGCTCTAGACAGAGAAAAATTTACAACAAAACTCTTAGCCTTTTAAAATTCTTCATTTTAAACGAGTTTCTAAGAATGTCTTTAACTTTTCATTGCTCTTTTTCTTACTTTGTTTCCTTGATGGCATCTTTAAGAACCCACCTTAATACAGGGCGAAAACCCATCCACACCCATTGTTGTCCTTGTAGTTAATGGGGCTACCAAGGAGTTCTAAGACATATTACCTCACCTGGAACGCCAGACCTCTAGATCCTGACTGAACTTCGGTAGAATTAAGAAGGCCTGCCATGACTTTTGAACATTTTTGGCTTTCGAATCTGGATCCTTTATTTGTCCCACCTCTACCAGGCCTTCATAGGTCAAACTGAACAGCACCTTACCACCGACTCTCAGGCACTGGTGGTATTGGCTGGCCTGGTTTGTGGTCCTCAGAAGGGTTTGGGAAACAAGCGGAAACATGCATTTTTCTGGTCCCCACCCGCTGATTTGTGCACTCATGCTGTGGGCAAAGTGGATTACCAGGTTGCTATCTCTGTCAGAACGTGACTGGCATGAGTTCAAAGTAGCCATGTGGTGTCTTGCCAGCTGACAATTCACCTGTTCCTTAGGTCTTCTGACGCGCCATTTAGTTCAGCTTCTTCTGCTCATTGGTCTTCACACCACTTCTCTATCCTTTCTTCTGAAGCTCAGGGCTCCGGAAGCATCATCCCTAACTTCTTCAGTTAGTCTCGCCTCTCTCTGCAATACACGGTCTGGGAAGCACGTCTACCCAGTCTGACACCTTGTCAGAAATCCACTGCTGAATGGTTTCTGTGGTCAGTATCAGCAAGTTTATTTTTCTGCGAATGTATCCATTTATATAAAAGGTCAAAAGTAGGTGCATAAAATATTAATAAAACCTTTATATTATTTTCAAACAAAACTTCTCTCTCTCTACACACACACACACACACACACACACACACACACACACACACACAGACACATATGTCCCCCATGGACAATCCAGCCTAATATGGTGTATATGTTCTAAAATAATACGAAGGTTTTATTCACATTTTATACACATAATGCACATATATATGTATATATAAAAGCTTTAAATCCAAAAGAGGTTCCCCAGCCTACTGCAGTTCCAGACACGGGCCTGATGCTAGCCAGAGCCCTCTTCAGATTCAAGTAGCTGCAGGTCAATGACCTAGAAGGATGAAGCGGGATTCAGGACAATCACAGGATAATCATGATGCTCATGAGTGTAATTATGTGGATCCAAGTTGAGTAGAAACATGGAAGGGTTCTCACATCTCTCAGGGTCAAGCAGCTCACATGGGGCTGCTCCTAATGGCAGGCATAGAGACCGGGCAAGCAGGTAGGTGAAAATACAGACAGGGGGAGGGGTCCCCAGTAACTCTCTTATAAAAATATCACACTTCTCAGTAGGCACCATCTGGTTTTGACCTGATTGACCAGGTGGAATCTGCCCCTATACAAGTGCAGGTAGACAGAAAACTAACTGCCACAGACTACCTCTTGTCAACCTGACACCTGGAAGCAATGCTTTAATCATACATAATAGTTAAACACAATTAATGATAAAATCATGTTTATGCCTAACAAGGTAAAACTAAACCATACACACAAAAATGCACCATCCCTATTTAAATATATTACATGAATGAACAAAACAAAAATATTCTATGCCTAATTATTGCAGGTTTGTGAACACCTACACCTTAATCCTAGTCTTATTAACATTTCCCACCCATCAAAATGTGTAAGCCAGTCACTTCATGACTTTACTTTCCCCCATTCTGATATCTAATTGCTACACTATCCATTCTATCCTGCCCTGGAGAAGACAAAGGTGTTCTTTGATGTGAAGAATCTTCACTCCAGTTGGAACCTTGTGCTTGCATCCATAAACAAAGTCAAATCTAGAGTAGACCATCCATCAAGTCAGCAAGCAATGGTCAAACATCTTCTTCTGCTCCACTCTGTCCTAGCCCTTCCATGCTAGGTCAATGGGTACCATATCAAGTCAGGGAGTTCCCCACACAAGTGCCCCTCACTTCAGACCACTGTCTCCTCCACAAGTTCTCAACAACCTCAGCCCCCTCAGGCTAGGTCCTATCATAGACTCAGGGCACACACAACTCTTAATCCATAGGCCAGGCAGCCAGTTCTCATTTCTCCTCTAGTCCCTATGTCATTCCACGGGATTCATGTGGCCACATTTGACCTCTTCTGGCTATCCAAAGATAGGGTCTCTACCTGTCTCTCCATTGCGGCGTTTCCCCCACTTCCACTCCACAGGTGAACTCAAGAGGTCATCTAGCGATCATCCCTGGCTGTCCACAAGCTCCCTTTAATTGTCAGCCCTAAGAGAGGAGTGCTGATAGGCACTGATTTTTCCAAGCTAGGTATAGTCACAAGAAAATCACTTGCTCAATTTTTTTAAAAAAGTCACTTTTTATTTCTTCCTCCAGTGTCCAAACTGAAGTTCTAGTTGCATGAATTTTCAAACGCAAATAGCTTGGCTCTTAAGGCCCTGAGAGGAGGTTACCTTTTCTAAGCCTTCAACCTTGGCACCAAACAAAACAAAACAAAAATCCTCTCTCTGGTCATTAATTTCAAATATTCATTTCTATCATATTATGTCAATAACTGTAAGTAAGGGGAAGTAAATATAATCCCAGGATAGTCAGATCCTAAACATAATTCTTTAAAAAATATTCTAATTCAATCCTTTCTTGTCGAAACTATTCTATTCATATGCAACATGGTGTTAGGGTCCAGAACCTGACCTGCTAAAGGTCTTTCTGTCTAAGCAGCAAAACTTTTACCTCAATAAAGCCAAATGGTGCTATACTTTCCCAGCTTCAGTTAACATTCGTTACATTCCTTTGTTTCATTTCAGGAATCACCAAAGAGAGCAACTAAGAATTTTCCATCCCCATGCCTTTCCTAAAATGAACTGAATACAACAGTGGCCATATGTGACCTCCTCGGTGTATCCGAAGGAGAAGGAAAATCCAATTCCACCCAATTGCCATGAGGCTGAGGTCCGAAAGTCTCCACTCTTCTTCATCATTTATTTCCCTAAAGGCCCATTCCCATGGTATGAATTTGTGTTAGGCTGGATTCTCTAGAGAATCAAAACCAATGGCAATCATATATGTATAGGAAAGAGCTTTATATCAAAAAGTAATCTGATATCAGGAAGGTATTTCAACCCAGTCCAACTTAAATGCCTGGGTTTGAAGCTAGCAAGAAACCTCTTCAAACTCACATAGCTGCAGCCAATGACAAAAAAAGTTGAAGTGGGACGTGGGAAGATTATAGATTGGTAGGTGTGGGTATGTAAATCCAGTCTGAGTGGAAATATAGCATGGCTTGACAGTTGTCGAGGTTGGGTATGGGCTACCCCTTAAGGCAGGTACAGAGCCCCAGCAGTAGGAAGACTGAGGGGCAGAAAGAGGAATCCCAATGTCTTTTTTTTAATCGTTTTATTAGGGGCTCATACAATTCTTATCACAAATCCATGCATACATCAATTGTGTAAAGCACACTTGTACATTCATTGCCCTCATCATTCTCAAAACATTTGCTCTCCACTTAAGCCCCTGGCATCAGCTCCTCATTTTTCCCCTCCTACCCCACTCCCCGCTCCCTCATGAACCCTTGATAATTTATAAATTATTATTTTGTCATATCTTGCCCTGTCTGATGTCTCCCTTCACCCACGTTTCTGTTGTTCATCCCTCAGGGAGGAGGTCACATGTAGATCCTTGTAACTCGGTCCCCCTTTCCAACCCACCCACCCTCCACGTTCCCAGTATGGCCACTCACACCACTGGTCCTGAAGGTATCATCTACCCTGGATTCCCTGTGTTTCCAGTTCCTATATGTACCAGTGTCCATCCTCTCTTTTATAAAATGCCACACCTCCCAGGAAACATCATCAGGCTAGGACCTGACTGGCAGATTGTTTTCAATCACTACATACCATATATACTCGAGCACAAGCCAACCCGAATATTTTCCAAGGCACCTAATTTTACCCAAAAAACTGCATTAAAATGGACTGAATAGCTTGGTTTATACTTGAGTATATATGGTAAATGCAATTTGACATAAATTCTAACTACCACACACAATATCTGTACTGATAAGCTTTTTATTTCTCATATTGAAAAATTATTCATTCTTTTTTATGCCTTTCCTTATTTCATAATACTTTTTAAATCACATCTTTTAGATTCATAATTATTTGTTTATGAAAGACCTTAAAATGCTATAATCCCATTTACATATATAAAATAACTGCCAGTTTTCTTCTTTTATTGGAAATTTTATACTACATAATTATAGTTCTTTAAGACAATTGATGTTATGCCACAGTTGATAGAATTATTTTTTTCCCCTTTGTCATTCCATCTTGTATTTAAGACTTTCCATCTGGGATCATTTTCCTCCAATCTGAATGACATCTGTATCAATAACGTAAGCCACATTATACTGCAATAACAAATGATTCCAAAATTCTACTGGCATACAATAAAGGTTTATTACTTTCTCAAATCTATGTTCATAGTAGAGTTACCATAGACCCATTCAATGCATTCTTTATTTTAGAATCTAGGTTGTAGAAGTAACCCCTATCTGGGACAATAGCTTTAAAATTTCTGATCAGAATTATTTTATGTCACTTCCACTCACATTGTATTGGGAAATAAAGTGATATGTTCATTCTGATGGCAGTAAGGCAAGGGTTCCCTGTTATAAAGATCCAGAAACCAACTGACATTAATATTCTCTACTGGAACATTCTTTGACATTTTCATTAGACAAGGTTTGTGGATGACAAACTCAATTATTTGTTTGTCGGGAAAATGTGTTTTATTTACTGACACTCTTGAAATGTAACTTCTCAACGTATATATTCACTAGATATCCTTTCAGAATAGCAATGATAACATCCTACTTTCATCTCGTACCATTTTTATTATTAACAGAGATTATAACTCTTTAATTTCTGGCTGCCTCTAAGATCTTCATTTGTATTGGGTGTACTGCAGTTTCAGTAGGATATACCTAGATATGTCTCTCGCTCTAATTATAAATCTTGAATTTTTTTGGACATCTTGAACGTATAGATGGGAATCTTTTTTCTATTGTGTAAAATTTGCAGCTAGCATCTTCTCAAGAATTCCCTCTGCCCCGTTGCTCTCTAGATTTTTTCTGGAACTCCAATTACACATCTATTAGTTTCATAGACTAGAATCTCTCTTTCTGTTCTCTGTGGTGTTTAATGTCTCGTTTGTGCATTTTTTCTATCATTGCTTCCTAGTATTCTAGCCTTGAAAATTACTCTAACGGCCCTTCTATACAGTTGTTCTCATTGACTTGTTGATTTTTTTTATTTTTGTCATGGACTTTCTCATTTATAAAGTTCCTTTCTCTCCCTTTCCATACTCAGTAGGACATACTTACAATGCCATTATATCAGGCTATTTTGTTCAGCATCCTTAACTTTAATTTTATATCTTTCACTCATTATTCCAAAATGGAATTCTTTTAATGTATGTTGACAGTTAATGTTTTACTTTCATGGATTACTTTACATTGTGGATTCAGTGAGTGTTCCCTGAAGAGACAGATTGATTTCTCTTTCTTTTGATCATTTGAAAATTTTTTTTTAAATTTTGCTCATTGGTGATATACCTCCAGTCTCCGTTCTCTGAGCGTGACCACTGAACTAAACCTCAGGTAATTACAAACTAGTCGATCATGTTTGGGGGATATGTAGACTAAAGGAAATGCTTCCCTTCCCTTGACCCCAGAAAACTCTGGAATTACGGGTCAATCAAAATCCATAACCAGGTGATTATATTTTGCAAAGCAATTGCCACCTTTTTATCACCTCCAGAGTTCTCACACAGGCAGCACACCTCACGTGAAAGTCACATGTGTTGTCTATGAGTATTCTAGAATGTTCAGATGCACGAAACACATTGAAACCTCTCCACATTCTCTCATGGGAACTCTTCCTAATTAACTTTTGAAAATGAATAGACCATCTATCAATCCAATGAAACGGACTAGGAACTCATCCTGTGGCAAGAGTTCTCTAATGGAAACTATGTTGGCAGTCAATTCGCCTGCCATTTCAAGTGTCTGATTGTGCTTAGTTGTGCAAGAGTCATATCACGAGTTTTCCATTCATCTTCTATAAATTCTATAGCAGCAATAGCACATCTACTCTTGTTTGTTATCATTGTATCTACTATTTTAGCACATCAGTCAAAAATAAAGTATCATCCTAGACTCTGATGATATATTTCATAATGATAAAATGATCTTTAATTAAAAAAAATTAATCCTACATTTAACCACAATCTCTGCTCTTAGTGGTGAGAGAGTGTGGTCAATTCTAATTGTTTCGCTAATTTTTCAATAGAAGTAAAACAGAATGATGTCATCACCTGTAATAGACAACATATTTTAAATTGCTAACTTGCAACCATGCCTCATCTGTCAGTTTGCCTTACCCTGGTGAATTCCATGTTGAAGTGAAAACAGAAGATAGGTGACTAGTGTTTCCTATTGCCACAGGGTCACCCATGAGGATCAGAGTTCAACTGAGTTTACAAATAGACTCAAGAACAGACCGACAAGGCAGATATAAAATGTAATCTACTTCTTAACTATTAACCATGAAAGTCTTATGAATAGCGGTAGAACATTGTCAGATATAGTTCATGCTACTCTAAATATTATTGATGAAGAGCTGCTTCCTCAAAATACAAAGGTGTGACTAGAACAAAGGTCTCAGGACCTTCATTACTTGGTGGTGACTGTGTCAGGCTGGGTCTGTAGAACGTAAAAACCAGTGTGTGTGGACACACACACACACACACACACACACACACAATGAGTTATAGTCCATTAATATGGCCTTTTTAGCCATGGTTCCTTGCATGATACATTATGATTCTCACCTTTATATATCTGCGTCTATGGGCCTATTACAGCGAGAATTCTCTATCATGTTTATGGACAGAAAGGGGGTGGTATTCAGATCTAACCTTAGGGTGTGGCCACACCCTTTGTTTCCTTGGGGTTATCTTTAAGACCCCATTTCAGTAACGGATGTGTCCTAGGATCTTCATTTCTTTGGGAGTATCTTTAAGACCTTTAGGAGAAGTTGTGAAAAAGGCCACACCCTTTGTTTCTTTGGGATCATCTTTGACTGTTACCTTGGTAGGGGGTGTGACTTAAGGCACTATTTTTCGAAGAGCATAAAATGCTGGTTCTAACATACATAACCCTACCTAGAAAACAAGACCTCTACCTTCTGACTCAGTCATGGCAGATACAAGAAGACCTGCTGTGACTTTTGGAAATGTTTGGCTTCTGCTCTGGATTCTGCACTTGGATTAGACCTGCCCGACCTTTGACTTTGGGACTGAGCACTACCTTTCACAGTGTGAGACAGTTCTACAAAATGGTGTGCATTTGTGGGGCGTTATAGTGATTTTCAAAACCCACGAACACAAGGTAATACACCCAAGGGAAGAACAGGAGAGAATGGAGCCGAATAGCATCATGGAAGATGGCCATCTTGGAAATTGGGGACATCATTAATCTCCAAAGAATTCTTCTAAAAGAAATTGTTACCACACACATAAATGTATATCAAGAAAATGCCTCACATACTTATAGAAGCCAGTAAAATGAATCTTTTTCAATTTCTCAGGCCAGATGTTAAGCTGGACTCTATTCTGCTGGGGCTGATGAACCAAGCAGCAGGAAAACAGCACACAAAAATCATGGCTGTTGGATCCAGATGTGGATGAATCCAAGTTCCACAGGACTGAAGGCAGATTCTAGTGGCTCTAAGGTTCAGCAGGTCATTCCCAAGCTTTGGGCTCAAGTCCAAAGAACCAGAGGTTGGTGAGACAGATGGAGGATACAAATTAATAAGGCGCAAGCTAGCTTTGCCACAGTGTCAACTTACATATTAAGTAGGCCACACCAGAAGGAAACGTCACTGGCTGTGGCTTGGGTATAGAGCCGCCTTCTGCCCACAATGGTTCCTCCCAAAACTGCTTGGCTGTTTGATTGGATATGTGAGACCACATCTAACCCTAGACCACATGTGGGAGGCCTCAACAATCTACGAGAATCCTGACCTAGCCACGCTATCACAGGTCCCAACTCAAGATGAGGGGAAACAGTTGCAAACATCCCACTTGTAATGGGAAAGTAGAAAAAATAAAGTCTAAATTTATGGAAATTGGGTTGTGAAAAAGAAAACGAGCCACAGAAAGTTCTATATCATGAGCCTGAGGACACTGAGAAAGACTGGAGTGGTCACTTTGAACTGAAGTCACACTGTTTCTTATGCCTGGACTGAAACATACGAGAATATCAGCCTCACGTTCTTCCATTCCTCACCAAAATATATTTCAAGATCAATTTGAAGTATCAATTTGAAGTGTCATGATAGAGCAATATCTATATGGGTATAAGTCAGGTTAATACAACTGTATTCAAATTTATGTACCACTATTAAACTCACTAATGAAGATATTGAAGAAATCTCCCAACTTCTCCAGTTTAAATTTGATTAAAAACACAAACAATTGCTTTGATAATTACTGGTATTTATAAATTATAAATTAATAGGAAGGGTAAGTAGTTGCACAAAGAAAAAAACAACCCATTACCTGGCAATAGATATGAAGGTGGAAATTTGAATGACAGTTTTGAATTCACATACTTGCCTTTTCCAACAATGTAAAAAAATGACTGTACATATGAACCCAATCAGACAAAATCCATTGAGATCAAATTGACTACATCTGTGAGAAAAGAGTATGGAACTCTATCACTGACCACAATAAGGCCAAGCTTAAGTGAAACAGACCATTATCTGCTCATAAGCAAGTTCAGGATGACATGGAAGCAAATTTTTAAAAGTCAATTAGAATTAAAATATTATACCCTACCTGAATTTAGACACACCATCTCAGAAGCAGATTTGGCATGTGAAAAAGTAATGACTGAAGAGGAATTGTGGGGTCAAATTAAGGACATCACACATGAAGAAAGCAAAAGGTACTTAAAAATATAAGAAAAAAATGAAAGACCAAAATGGGTATCAGAAGGGATTCTGAAACAGCTCTTGAATTTAGAAAACCAAAACTAATGAAAGCAATTACGGCATAAAAGTGCTGAAGAGAAAGTCTCAAAGTAAAGCATTATTATGAAACATGAAAAGATTTAGAGTTAGCACACCAAAATGGAAGGATCTGCTCAGCATGTCTCAAGACCTGAAAGGAAAAGCAGTACTGAAGGCTCTATGTCAGTTTATTGCACTATGCTGGCTTACGTGCTTCTGCGACAGGATGATATCTATCCACACACAGGAAATCCAGGCAATACAACCATATTAAGATCTGCACACTAACTACTAATGCTAGCAATGAAATAACCAAAGAAATCTACCAATTTCTTCAGGCTGAAATAGATCAAACTGACAAAAAGATGATTTGATAATGACTGATGGTTGGGATATGAAAGTGGAAAACAAAGGAAAAACCAATTGTTGGAAAATATGACCTGGGTGAAAGAAAGGTAGAGATTACGTGATAGAGTTTTGCAAGACCAAAGACTTCTTCATTGAACATACTTTTTTCAACAACATAAATGGTGATTCTACACATGGACTTCACCAAATGGAATAGAGAAGAATCAAACAGATTATATCTCTGGGAAAGACAATGGAGAAGCTTCATAGCTTCAGCCGAAACAAGGCTAGGATTTGACTGTGGAACAGACCATCAATTGCTGATATGGAAGTTCAGGTTGAAGGTGAAGAAAACGAAAACAGTGCACCAACAAGAAAACAAAATACAACCTTCAATAAGTTGTTCTTTTTAAGTACCATCAAGCCAGTTGTGACTCATAGAGACCAAATGTACAACAAAATGACCCACTGTCAGCACAGTGCCATTCTCTCCACATTTTTTCCATATTTGAGCCTATCAATATAGCCATTGTGGCAAGACATCTTGTCAAAGGGTATCCTGATATTTGCTGTACCCTACTTTGTTAAGAATGATACTTTTCTCCAGGAAATGGTGTCTCATGACGTGACCAAAATACATGAGGTGAAGTCTCATCATCCTTGCTGCCAAGGGGCATTCTGACTTGATCTTTCCCAAGACAGGTCCATTTGTTCTTTTGAGAGTTCATGCTATTGTTTTTAGGTGCCATG